>NW_028137065.1:657500-662500 GCF_965140915.1 Aythya marila | reverse complement strand
TAGGGTTAGTGTTGTTCTCTTAGGGGTAGGGTTATGTTTAGGGTTAGGGTTAGGGTTAGGGTTAGGGCTAGGGTTAAGTTTCAGGGTTATGGTTAGGGTTAGGGATAAGTTTTAGGGTTAGGGTTAGGGTTAAGTTTTAGGGTATGGGTTTGGGTTAGGGTTAGGTTTAGGGTTAGGGTTAGGGTTAAGTTTTAGGATTAGGGTTATTGTTATTGTTAGGGTTAGGGTTATTGTTAGTGTTAGTGTTCTCTTATGGTTAGGGTTAGGGTTAGGTTTAGGGTTCGGTGTAGGGTTAGGGTTAGGGTTAGAGATTTTGTTCTCTTAGGGGTAAGGTTAGGGTGAGGGTTAGGGTTAGGTTAGGGTTAGGGTTAGGGTTAGGGTTAGGGTTAGGGTTAGCGTTAGTGTTCTCTTAAGGTTAGGGTTATGGTTAAGTTAAGGGTTACGGTTAGGGTTAGGGTTAGGGTTAGGGTTAGGGTTAGGGTTAGGGTTAGGGTTAGGGTTAGCGTTAGTGTTAGGGTTAGTGTTAGGGTTAGGTTTAGGGTTAGGTTTAGGATTAGGGTTAGGTTTAAGGTTAGGGAAAGGGTTATGGTTAGGTTTATCGTTAATGTTTTATTAGGGTTAGGGTTAGGGTTAGGGTTAGCATTAGGTTTAGGGTTAGGGTTAGGGTTAGTGTTAGGGTTATGTTTAGGTTTAGGGTTAGGGTTAGGGTTAGGGTTAGGGTTAGGGTTAGTGTTAGGGTTAGAGATATTGTTCTCTTAGGGTTAAGGTTAGGGTTAGTGTTAGGGTTAGGTTTAGTGATAGGGTTATGGTTAGGTTTAGGTTTAGGGTTAGGGTTAGAGTTAGTGTTATCGTTAATGTTCTCTTAGGGTTAGAGTTATGGTTAGGGTTAGGGTTAGGGTTCAGGTTAGGGTTAGGGTTATATTTAGGGTTAGGCTTAGGGTTAGGGTTAGGGTTAGTGTTACGTTTAAGTTTCCTGTTAGGGTTAGGTTTAGGGTTAGGGTTAGGTTTAGGGTTGGTTTTCTCTTATGGTTAGGGTTAGGGTTAGGGTTAGAGTTAGAGTTAGGTTTAGGTTTAGGTTTAGGATTAGGGTTAGGGTTTGGTTTAGGTTTAGCATTAGTTTTCTCTTAGGGTTAGTATTAGGTTTAGGGTTAGGGTTAGGGTTAGGTTTAGCGTTAGTGTTCTCTTAGGGTTAGGATTAGGGTTAGGGTTAGGGTTAGTTTTAGCGTTAGGTTTAGGGTTAGGGTTAGGGTTAGGGTTAGAGTTAGGGTTAGGGTTAGGGTTAAGGTTAGCGTTAGTGTTCTCTTAGGGTTAGGCTTAGGGTTAGGGTAAGTGTTACGGTTAGGGTTAGGATTCGGGTTAGGTTTAAGGTTAGGGAAAGGGTTATGGTTAGGGTTAGCGTTAGTGTTCTCTTAGGTTTAGGTTTAGGGTTCGGGTTAGGGTTAGGGTTAGGGTTAGGATTAGGTTTATGGTTAGGATTAGGGTTAGGGTTAGGGTCAAGGAAAGGGTTAGGTTTAGGTTTCGCTTTAGTGTTCTCTTAGGGTTAGGGTTAGGATTAGGGTTAGTGTTAGGGTTAGGTTTAGTGGTAGGGTTAGTGTTAGGGTTAGGGTTAGGTTTAGGGTTAGCCTTAGTGGTCTCTTAGGTTTAGGGTTAGGGTTAGGGGTAGGGTTAGGGTTAGGGCTAGGTTTAGGATTAGTGTTACGGTTAGGATTAGCGTTAGGTTTAGGGTCAAGGAAAGGGTTAGGGTTAGGTTTAGCTTTAGTGTTCTCTTAGGGTTAGGGTTAGGGTTAGTGTTAGGGTTAGGTTTAGTGGTAGGGGTAGGGTTAGGGTTAGGGTTAGGGTTAGGGTTAGATATAGTGTTCTCTTAGCGTTAGGGTTAGGGTTAGGGTTAGGGTTAGGGTTAGGGTTAGCGTTAATGGTCTCTTTGGTTTAGGGTTAGGGTAAGGATTAGGGTTAGGGTTCTCTTAGGTTATGGCTAGGGTTAGGGTTAGGGATAGGCCTTGGGTTAGGGCTAGGATTAGGTTTATGGTTAGTGTTGTTCTCTTATGTGTAGGGTTAGGGTTAGGGGTATGGTTAGGGTTAGGGTTAGGTTTATAGTTAGGGTTAGGGTTAGGGTTAGGGTTAGGGTTAGGGTTAGGGTTAGGGTTAGGGTTAGGGTTAGGGTTAGGGTTAGCGTTAGTGTTCTCTTAAGGTTAGGGTTAGTTTTATGGTTAGGGTTAGGGTTATGGTTAGGTTTAGGATTAGGGTTAGGTTTAGGGTCAATGAGAGGGTTAGGGTTAGGTTTAGCTTTAGTGTTCTCTTAGGGTTAGGGTTAGGGTTAGGGTTAGTGTTAGGGTTAGCGTTAGTTTTCTCTTAGTGTTATGGTAAGGTGAGTGTTTAGGGTTAGGGTTAGGGTTAGGGTTAGCATTAGTGTTCTCTTAGTGTGAGGGTTAGGGTTAGGGGTAGGGTTAGGGTTAACGTTAGTGTTCTCTTAGGGTTATCGTTAGGGTTAGGTTTAGGGTTAGGGTTAGGGTTAGCGTTAGGGTTAGGGTTAGGGTTAGGTTTAGTGTTATCGTTAATGTTCTCTTAGGGTTAGGGTTATGGTTAGGGTTAGGGTTAGGGTTCAGGTTATGATTAGGGTTATATTTAGGGTTAGGCTTATTGTTAGGGTTAGGGTTAGGGTTACGTTTAAGATTAGGGTTAGGGTTTGGTTTAGTGTTAAGGTTAGGGTTATGGTTAGTTTTATGTTATGGTTAGGGTTAGGGTTAGTGTTAGAGTTAGAGTTAGGGTTAGGGTTAGGTTTAGGGTTAGCGTTAGTGTTCTCTTAGGGTTAGAGTTATGGTTAGGGTTAGGGTTAGGGTTAGGATTAGGGCTAGGGTTAGTGTTAGGGTTAGCATTAGTTTTCTCTTAGGGTTAGTGTTAGGGTTATGGTTAGGGTTGGTGTTAGGGTTAGCGTTAGGTTTAGTGTTAAGGTTATGGTTAGGGTTAGGGTTAGGTTTAGGGTTAGGGTTAGGTTTAGGGTTATGGTTAGGGTTAGGTTTAGGGTTAGTGTTAGGGTTAGGGTTAGGGTTAGGGTTAGGGGTAGGTTTAGTTTTAGGGTTAGATATAGTGTTCTCTTAGCGTTAGGGTTAGGCTTAGGGTTAGGGTTAGGGTTAGGGTTAGCGTTAGTGTTCTATTGTTAGGATTAAGTTTAGGGTTAGGGTTAGGGTTAGGGTTAGGGTTAAGGTTAGGGATAGGGTTTGGGTAAGCATTAGTGTTCTCTTAGAGTTAGGGTTAGGGTAAGGGTTAGGGTTAGGTTTAGGGTTAGGGTTTGGGTTAGGATTAGGGTTAGGTTTAAGGTTAGGGAAATGGTTATGGTTAGGGTTAGCGTTAGTGTTCTCTTAGATTTAGGGTTAGGATTAGGGTTAGGGTTAGCGTTTTTGTTCTCTTTGGGTTAGGGTTAGGGTTAGGTTTAGGGTTAGGTTTAGTGTTAAGGTTAGGGTGAGTGTTAGGGTTAGGGTAAGTGTTAGGGTTAGGTTTAGGGTTAGGGTTAGGGTTAGGGTTAGGGTTAGGGTTAGGGTTAGGGTTAGGGTTAGGTTTAGGGTTAGTTTTAGGGTTAGGGGTAGGGTTAGAATTACTCTTCTCTTAGTCTTAGGGTTAGGGTTAGGGTTAGCGTTAGTGTTCTCTTAGGGTTAGGGTTAGGATTAGGGTTAGCGTTAGTGTTTTCTTCTGTTTAGGCTTAGGGTTAGGGTTAGTGGTAGTGTTAGTGTTCTATTGTTAGGATTAGGTTTAGGGTTAGGGTTAGGGTTAGGTTTAATGTTAGTGATAGGGTTAGGGTTAGCATTAGTGTTCTCTTAGGGTTAGGGTAAGGGTTAGGGTTAGTGTTAGAGTTAGGGTTAGTTTTAGGGTCAGGGTTAGGGTTAGGGTTAGGGTTAGGATTAGGGTTAGGTTTAAGGTTAGGGAAAGGGTTATGGTTAGGGTTAACAGTTTGTGTTCTCTTAAGTTTAGGGTTAGGGTTAGGGTTAGGCTTAGGTTTCGGGTTAGGTTTAGGATTAGGGTTAGGGTTAGGATTAGGGTTAGGGTCAAGGATAGGGTTAGGGTTAGGTTTAGCTTTAGTGTTAGGGTTAGGGTTAGGGTTAGGGTTAGGGTTAGTGTTAGGGTTAGGTTTAGTGGTAGGTTTAGGGTTAGAATTAGGATTAGGTATAGGGTTAGCGTTAGTGGTCTCTTAGGTTAAGGGTTAGGGTTAGGTTTAGGGTTAGTGTTAGGGTTAGGGTTAGGGTTAGGATTAGGTTTAGGGTTAGGATTAGGGTAGGGTTAGGGTTAGGTTTAAGGTTAGGGTTAGGATTAGGGTTAGGTTTAAGTTTAGGGAAAGGGTTATTGTTAGGTTTATCGTTAGTGTTTTATTAGGTTTAGGGTTAGGGTAAGGGTTAGGGTTAGGGTTCTCTTAGGTTAGGGTTAGGGTTAGTGTTACGGTTAGGGATAGGCCTTGGGTTAGGGTTAGGGTTAGGGTTAGGTTTAGGGTTAGCGTTAGTGTTCCCTTAAGGTTAGTTTTAGTGTTAGGGTTAAGGTTAGGGTAAGGATTAGGATTAGGGTTAGGGTTAGGCTTAGGGTTAGGTTTAGGGTTAGGTTTAGGTTTAGGGTTAAGTTTTAGGGTTAGGGTTAGTGTTAGGGTTATTGTTGGGTTTAGGGTTATTGTTAGTGTTAATGTTCTCTTATGGTTAGGGTTAGGGTTAGGGTTAGGATTAGGGTTATGTTTAGGGTTAGGGTTAGGTTTAGGGTTAGGGTTAGGGTTATGGGTATGGTTAGGGTCAGGGATAGGGTTCTCTTAGGGTTAGGTTAGTGTTAGGTTTAGGGTTAGATTTATTGTTCTCTTATGGGTAGGGTAAGGGTTAGGGTTAGTGTTAGGGTTAGGGTTAGGTTTTGGGTTAGGGTTAGGGTTAGAGTTATTGTTCTCTTAGGGGAAGGGTTAGTGGTAGGGTTAGGGTTAGAGTTAGGTTTAGGGTTAGCGTTAGGGTTAGGTTTAGGGTTAGGTTTAGGGTTAGGGT
>NW_028137065.1:235000-237500 GCF_965140915.1 Aythya marila | reverse complement strand
AGGGTTAGGGTTAGGGTTAGGTTTAGGGTTAGGGTTAGGGTTAGGGTTAGGGTTAGGGTTCTCTTAGGATTAGGGTTAGTGTTCTCTTGGTGTTAGGGTTAGGGTTAGTGTTAGGGTTAGGGTTAGGGTTACGGTTAGGTTTAGTTTTAGGGTTACTTTTCTCTTAGGGTTAGGTTTAGGGTTAGGGTTCTCTTAGGGTTAGGGTTAGTGTTCTCTTGGGTTTAGGGTTAGGGTTAGGTTTTGGGTTAGGTTTAGGTTTAGTGTTCTCTTAGGGTTAGGTTTAGGGTTAGGGTTAGGGTTAGGGTTAGGTTTAGGGTTAGGTTAGGGTTAGGTTTAGGGTTAGGGTTAGTGTTCTCTTAGGGTTAGGGTTAGGGTTAGGGTAAGGGTTAGGGTTAGGGTTAGGGTTAGGGTTATGGTTAGGGTTAGGTTTAGGGTTAGGGTTAGGGTTAGGGTTAGGGTTAGGGTTCTCTTAGCGTTAGGGATAGGGTTAGGGTTACGGTTAGGGTTAGGGCTAGGGTTAGGGTTAGGATTTGGTTTAGGTTTAGGGTTAGGTTTTGGGTTAGGGTTAGGGTTAGGTTTAGGGTTAGGGTTAGGGTTAGGGTTCGCGTTAGGGTTAGGGTTAGGGTTAGAGTTAGGGTTAGGGTTCTCTTAAGGGTTAGGGTTAGGGTTAGGGTTAGGGTTAGGGTTACGGTTTGGTTTATGGTTAGGGTTAGGGTTAGGGTTAGGGTTAGTGTTAGGGTTAGGGTTAGGGATAGATTTAGGGTTAGTGTTCTGTAGCTTAGGATTAGGGTTAGGGTTAGGGTTAGGGTTAGGGTTATGGTTAGTGTTAGGGTTAGGGTTAGTGTTAGGGTAAGGGTTAGTGTTAGGGTTAGGGTTAGGGTTAGCGTTAGGGTTAGGGTTAGGGTTAGGGTTAGGGTTAGGGTTAGGGTTAGGGTTAGGGTTAGCGTTAGGGTTAGGGTTCTTTTAGAGTTAGGGTTAGTGTTCTCTTGGGTTTAGGGTTAGGGTTAGGGTTAGGGTTAGGGTTAGGTTTAGGGTTAGTGTTCTCTTAGGGTTAGGGTTAGGGTTAGGGTTAGGGTTAGGGTTAGGGTTAGGGTTAGGGTTAGGGTTAGGGTTAGGGTTAGGTTTGTATAGGGTTAGGGTTAGGGTTAGGGTTAGGGTTAGGGTTAGGGTTAGGGTTAGGGTTAGGGTTAGGGTTAGGGTTAGTGTTAGGGTTAGGGTTAGGGTTAGGGTTAGGGTTAGGGTTAGGGTTAGGGTTAGGGTTAGGGTTAGGGTTAGGGTTAGGGTTAGGGTTAGGGTTAGGGTTAGGGTTAGGGTTAAGGTTAGGGTTAGTGTTCTCTTACGGTTAGGGTTACGGTTAGTGTTAGGGTTAGGGTTAGGGTTAGGGTTAGGGTTAGGGTTAGGGTTATGGTTAGGGTTAGGGTTCTGGTTAGGGTTAGGGTTAGGGTTAGGGTAAGGGTTATTGTTAGGGTTAGGGTAAGGGTTAGGGTTAGGTTTAGGGTTAGGGTTAGGGTTCTCTAACTTAGGATTAGGGTTAGGGTTAGGGTTAGGGTTAGGGTTAAGGTTAGGGTTAGTGTTAGGGTTAGGGTTAGCATTAGGGTAAGGGTTAGGGTTAGGGTTAGTGTTCTCTTAGGGTTAGTGTTAGGGTTAGGGTAAGGGTTAGGTTTAGGGTTAGGGTTAGGGTTCTCTAGCTTAGGGTTAGGGTTAGGGTTAGTGTTAGGGTTAGGGTTAGGGTTAGGGTTAGGGTTATGGTTAGGGTTACGGTTAGGGTTACGGTTAGGGTTAGCGTAAGGGTTAGGGTTAGGGTTAGTGTTCTCTTAGGGTTAGGGTTAGGGTTAGGGTTAGGGTTAGGGTTAGGGTTAGGGTTACGGTTAGGGTTTGGGTTAGGGTTAGGGTTAGGGTTAGGGTTAGGGTTAGGGTTAGGGTTAGGGTTAGGGTTAGTGTTAGGGTTAGGGTTAGGGTTAGGGTAAGGGTTAGGATTAGGGTTAGGGTTAGGGTTAGGGTTAGGGTTAGGGTTAGGGTTAGGGTTAGGTTTAGGGTTAGGGTTAGGGTTAGGGTTAGGGTTAGGGTTCTCTTAGGATTAGGGTTAGTGTTCTCTTGGTGTTAGGGTTAGGGTTAGTGTTAGGGTTAGGGTTAGGGTTACGGTTAGGTTTAGTGTTAGGGTTACTTTTCTCTTAGGGTTAGGTTTAGGGTTAGGGTTCTCTTAGGGTTAGGGTTAGTGTTCTCTTGGGTTTAGGGTTAGGGTTAGGTTTTGGGTTAGGTTTAGGTTTAGTGTTCTCTTAGGGTTAGTTTTAGGGTTAGGGTTAGGGTTAGGGTTAGGCATAGGGTTAGTGTTAGGGTAAGGGTTAGGGTTAGGGTTAGAGTTCTCTTAGGGTTAAGGTTAGGGTTAGGGTTAGGGTTAGGGTTCTCTTAGGGTTAGGGTTAGTGTTCTTTTGGGGTTAGGATTAGGGTTAAGGTTAGGGTTAGGGTTAGGGTTAGTGTTAGGGTTAGCGTTAGGGTTAGG
>NW_028137065.1:227500-230000 GCF_965140915.1 Aythya marila | reverse complement strand
GTTCTCTTGGGTTTAGGGTTAGGGTTAGGGTTAGGGTTAGGGTTAGGTTTAGGGTTAGTGTTCTCTTAGGGTTAGGGTTAGGGTTAGGGTTAGGGTTAGGGTTAGGGTTAGGGTTAGGGTTAGGGTTAGGGTTAGGGATAGGTTTGTATAGGGTTAGGGTTAGGGTTAGGGTTAGGGTTAGGGTTAGGGTTAGGGTTAGGGTTAGGGTTAGGGTTAGTGTTAGGGTTAGGGTTAGGGTTAGGGTTAGGGTTAGGGTTAGGGTTAGGGTTAGGGTTAGGGTTAGGGTTAGGGTTAGGGTTAGGGTTAGGGTTAGGGTTAGGGTTAGGGTTAAGGTTAGGGTTAGTGTTCTCTTACGGTTAGGGTTACGGTTAGTGTTAGGGTTAGGGTTAGGGTTAGGGTTAGGGTTAGGGTTAGGGTTATGGTTAGGGTTAGGGTTCTGGTTAGGGTTAGGGTTAGGGTTAGGGTAAGGGTTATTGTTAGGGTTAGGGTAAGGGTTAGGGTTAGGTTTAGGGTTAGGGTTAGGGTTCTCTAACTTAGGATTAGGGTTAGGGTTAGGGTTAGGGTTAGGGTTAAGGTTAGGGTTAGTGTTAGGGTTAGGGTTAGCATTAGGGTAAGGGTTAGGGTTAGGGTTAGTGTTCTCTTAGGGTTAGTGTTAGGGTTAGGGTAAGGGTTAGGTTTAGGGTTAGGGTTAGGGTTCTCTAGCTTAGGGTTAGGGTTAGGGTTAGTGTTAGGGTTAGGGTTAGGGTTAGGGTTAGGGTTATGGTTAGGGTTACGGTTAGGGTTACGGTTAGGGTTAGCGTAAGGGTTAGGGTTAGGGTTAGTGTTCTCTTAGGGTTAGGGTTAGGGTTAGGGTTAGGGTTAGGGTTAGGGTTAGGGTTACGGTTAGGGTTTGGGTTAGGGTTAGGGTTAGGGTTAGGGTTAGGGTTAGGGTTAGGGTTAGGGTTAGGGTTAGTGTTAGGGTTAGGGTTAGGGTTAGGGTAAGGGTTAGGATTAGGGTTAGGGTAAGGGTTAGGGTTAGGGTTAGGGTTAGGTTTAGGGTTAGGGTTAGGGTTAGGGTTAGGGTTAGGGTTCTCTTAGGATTAGGGTTAGTGTTCTCTTGGTGTTAGGGTTAGGGTTAGTGTTAGGGTTAGGGTTAGGGTTACGGTTAGGTTTAGTGTTAGGGTTACTTTTCTCTTAGGGTTAGGTTTAGGGTTAGGGTTCTCTTAGGGTTAGGGTTAGTGTTCTCTTGGGTTTAGGGTTAGGGTTAGGTTTTGGGTTAGGTTTAGGTTTAGTGTTCTCTTAGGGTTAGTTTTAGGGTTAGGGTTAGGGTTAGGGTTAGGCATAGGGTTAGTGTTAGGGTAAGGGTTAGGGTTAGGGTTAGAGTTCTCTTAGGGTTAAGGTTAGGGTTAGGGTTAGGGTTAGGGTTCTCTTAGGGTTAGGGTTAGTGTTCTTTTGGGGTTAGGATTAGGGTTAAGGTTAGGGTTAGGGTTAGGGTTAGTGTTAGGGTTAGCGTTAGGGTTAGGGTTTGGGTTAGGGTTAGGGTTCTCCTAAGGGTTAGGGTTAGGGTTAGTGTTAGGGTTAGGGTTAGCGTTAGGGATATGGTTATGGTTAGGGTTAGGGTTAGGGTTAGGATTAGGGTTAGGGTTCTGGTTAGGGTTAGGTTTAGGGTTAGGGTTAGGGTTAGGGTAAGGGTTAGGTTTAGGGTTAGGGTAAGGGTTAGGTTTAGGGTTAGGGTTAGGGTTAGGGTTCTCTAATTTAGGATTAGAGTTAGGGTTAGGGTTAGGGTAAGGGTTAGTGTTAGGGTTAGGGTTAGTGTTAGTGTAAGGGTTAGGGTTAGGGTTAGGGTTATGGTTAGGGTTAGGGTTAGGGTTAGGGTTAGAGTTATGGTTTGGGTTAGGGTTAGGGTTAGGGTAAGGGTTAGGGTTAGGGTTAGGGTTAGGGTTAGGGTTAGGGTTAGGGTTAGAGTTATGGTTTGGGTTAGTGTTCTCTAGCTTAGAATTAGGGTTAGGGTTAGGGTTAGGGTTAGGGTTAGGGTTAGGGTAAGGGTTAGGGTTAGGGTTAGGGATAGGGTTAGGGTTAGGGTTTAGGGTTAGGGTTAGCGTTAGTTTTCTCTTAGGGTTAGGTTTAGGGTTAGGGTTAGGGTTAGGGTTAGGGTTAGGGTTAGTGTTAGGGTTAGGGTTAGTGTTCTCTTTAGGTTAGGGTTAGGGTTAGGGTTAGGGTTAGGGTTAGGGTTAGTGTTAGGGTTAGGGTTAGGGTTAGGGTTAGTGTTAGGGGTAGGGTTAGGGTTAGGTTTAGGGTTCTCTTAAGGGTTAGGGTTAGTGTTCTCTTGGGGTTAGGGTTAGGGTTAGGTTTTGGGTTAGGTTTAGGTTTAGTGTTCTCTTAGGGTTAGTTTTAGGTTTAGGGTTAGGGTTAGGGTTAGGGATAGGGTTAGTGTTAGGGTTAGGGTTAGGGTTAGTGTTAGAGTTCTCTTAGGGTTAGGGTTAGGATTAGGGTTAGGGTTAGGGTTCTCTTAGGGTTAGGG
>NW_028137065.1:207500-210000 GCF_965140915.1 Aythya marila | reverse complement strand
GTTAGGGTTAGGGTTAGGGTTAGGGTTAGGTTTGGGGTTAGTGTTAGGGTTAGGGTTAGGCTTAGCGTTAGGGTTAGGGTTCTCATAGGGTTAGGGTTAGTGTTCTCTAGGGGTTAGGGTTAGGGTTAGGGTTAGGGTTAGGGTTAGTGTTCTCTTAGGGTTAGGTTTAGGGTTAGGGTTAGGGTTAGGGTTAGGGTTAGGGTTAGGTATAGGATTAGGGTTAGGGTTAGGGTTAGGGTTAGGGTTAGGCTTAGGGTTAGGGTTAGGGTTAGGGTTAGGGCTAGGGTTAGGGTTACTGTTCTCTTAGGGTTAGGGTTAGGGTTTGGGTTAGGGTTAGGGTTAGGGTTAGGGTAAGGGTTAGGGTTAGGGTTAGGGTAAGGGTTAGGGTTAGGGTTAGGGTTAGGGTTAGGGTTAGCGTTAGGGTTAGGGTTAGGGTTAGGGTTAGGGTTAGGGTTAGGGTTAGGGTTAGGGTTAGGGTTAGGGTTAGGGTTAGGGTTAGGGTTCTCTTAGCGTTAGGGTTAGGGTTAGGGTTAGGGTTAGGGTTAGGGCTACGGTTAGGGTTAGGATTTGGGTTAGGTTTAGGGTAAGGGTTAGGGTTAGGGTTAGGGTTAGGTTTAGGGTTAGGGTTAGGGTTAGGGTTAGGGTTAGCGTTAGGGTTAGTGTTAGTGTTCGGGTTAGCGTTAGGGTTAGGGTTCTCTTAAGGGTTAGGGTAAGGGTTAGGGTTAGGGTTAAAGTTAGGTTTAGCTTTAGGGTTAGGGTTAGGGTTAGGGTTAGGGTTAGGGTTAGGGTTAGGGTTAGGGTTAGGGTTAGGGTTAGGGTTAAAGTTAGGTGTAGGGTTAGGGTTAGGGTTAGGGTTAGGGTTAGTGTTACGGTTACGGTTAGGGTTAGGGTTACGGTTAGGGTTAGGTTAGGGTTAGGGTTAGGGTTAGATTTAGGGTAAGGTTTAGGGTTCTCTTAAGGATTAGGGTTAGGGTTAGTGTTAGGGGTGGGGTAAGGGTTAGGGTTAGGGTTACTGTTCTCTTAGGGTTAGGGTTAGGGTTTGGGTTAGGGTTAGGGTTAGGGTTAGGGTAAGGGTTAGGGTTAGGGTTAGGGTAAGGGTTAGGGTTAGGGTTAGGGTTAGGGTTAGGGTTAGGGTTAGGGTTAGGGTTAGGGTTAGGGTTAGGGTTAGGGTTAGGGTTAGGGTTAGGGTTCTCTTAGCGTTAGGGTTAGGGTTAGGGTTAGGGTTAGGGTTAGGGCTACGGTTAGGGTTAGGATTTGGGTTAGGTTTAGGGTAAGGGTTAGGGTTAGGGTTAGGGTTAGGTTTAGGGTTAGGGTTAGGGTTAGGGTTAGGGTTAGCGTTAGGGTTAGTGTTAGTGTTCGGGTTAGCGTTAGGGTTAGGGTTCTCTTAAGGGTTAGGGTAAGGGTTAGGGTTAGGGTTAAAGTTAGGTTTAGCTTTAGGGTTAGGGTTAGGGTTAGGGTTAGTGTTAGGGTTAGGGTTAGGGTTAGGGTTAGGGTTAGCGTTAGGGTTAGGGTTAGGGTTAGGGTTAGGGTTAGGGTTAGGGTTAGGGTTAGGGTTAGGGTTAGGGTTAGGGTTAGGGTTCTCTTAAGGGTTAGGGTTAGGGTTAGAGTTAGGGTTAGGGTTAGGGTTAGGGTTAGGGTTAGGGTTAGGGTTAGGATTAGTGTTCTCTTAGGGTTAGGTTTTGGGTTAGGGTTAGTGTTAGGGTTAGGGTTAGGGTAAGGGTTAGGGTTAGGGTTAGGGTTAGGGTAAAGGTTAGGGTTAGGGTTAGTGTTCTCTTAGGGTTAGGTTTAGGGTTAGGGTTAGGGTTAGGGTTAGGGTTAGGGTTAGGGTTAGGGTTACGGTTAGGGTTAGGGTTAGGGTTAGGTTTAGTGTTCTCTAGTTTAGGATTATGGTTAGGGTTAGGGTTAGGGTTAGTGTTAGGTTTAGGGTTAGGGTTAGGGTAAGTGTTAGGGTTAGGGTTAGGGTTAGGGTAATGGTTAGGGTTAGGGTTAGGGTTAGGGTTAGGGTTAGGTTTAGGGTTAGGGTTAGGGTAAGGGTTAGTGTTAGTGTTAGGGTTAGGGTTAGGGTTAGGGTTAGGGTTAGGGTTAGGGTTAGGGTTAGGGTTAGGGTTAGGGTTAGGGTTAGGGTTAGCGTTAGGGTTAGGGTTCTCTTAGGGTTAGGGTTAGTGTTCTCTTGGGGTTAGGTTTAGGGTTAGGGTTAGGGTTAGGGTTAGGGTTCGGGTTAGGGTTACGGATAGGGTTAGGTTAGGGTTAGGGATAGGGTTAGGGTTAGTGTTCTCTTAGGGTTAGGGTTAGGGTTAGGGTAAGGGTTAGGGTTAGGGTTAGGGTTAGGGTTATGGTTAGGGTTAGGGTTAGGGTTAGGGTTAGGGTTAGGGTTAGGGTTAGGTTTAGGGTTAGGGTTAGGGTTAGGGTTAGGGTTAGGGTTAGGGTTAGGGTTCTCTTAGCGTTAGGGATAGGGTTAGGGTTAGGGTTATTGTTATGGCTAGGGTTAGGGTTAGGATTT
>NW_028137065.1:175000-177500 GCF_965140915.1 Aythya marila | reverse complement strand
AGGGTTAGGTATAGGGTTAGGGTAAGGGTTAGGTTTAGGGTTAGGGTTAGGGTAGGGTTAGGTTTAGAGTTAGGGTTAGGGTTAGGGTTAGGGTAAGGATTATGGTTAGGGTTAGGGTTATGGTTATGGTTAGGGTTAGGGTTAGGATTAGTGTTCTCTTAGGTTTAGGCTTAGGGTTAGTGTTAGGTTTAGGGTTAGGGTTAGGGTTAGGTTTAGGGCTAGGGTTTGGGTTAGGGTTAGGATTAGGGTTAGGGTTAGTGTTAGGGTTAGGGTTAGGGTTAGGGTTAGGGTTAGGGTTAGGGTTAGGGTTAGGGTTAGGGTTAGGGTTAGGGTTAGGGTTAGGGTTAGGGTTAGGGTTACGGTTAGTGTTCTCTTACGGTTAGGGTTAGGATAAGGGTTAGGTTTAGGGTTAGGGTTACGGTTAGGGTTAGAGTTAGGGTTAGGGTTAGGTTTAGGGTTAGGGTTAAGGTTAGACATAGGGTTAGGTTTAGGTTTAGTGTTCTATAGGGTTAGGGTTATGTTTAGGGTTAGGGTAAGGGTTAGGGTTAGGGTTAGTATTAGGGTTAGGTTTAGGGTTAGGGTTAGGGTTAGGTTTAGGGTGAGGGTTACGGTAAGGGATATGTTTAGCGTTCTCTTTGGGTTAGGGTTAGGGATAGGATTAGGGTTAGGGTTAGGGTTAGGGTTAGTGTTCTTTTATAGTTATGGTTAGGGTTAGGGTTACGGTTAGGGTTAGGTTTAGGGTTAGGATTAAGGTTAGGGTTAGTGTTCTCTTAGGGTTAGGGTTAGGGTTAGGGTTAGGGTTAGGCTTAGGCTTAGGGTTAGGGTAAGGGTTAGGTTTTGTGTTCTCTTAGGGTTAGGGTTACGGTTAGGGTTAGGGTTAGGGTTATGGTTATGGTTAGGGTTAGGGTTGGGGTTAGGGTTAGGGTTAGGGTAAGGCTTAGGGTTCGTGTTCTCTGGGTTAGGGTTAGGGTTAGGGTTAGGGTTAGGGGTAGAGTTAGGGTTAGGGTTAAGGTTATGGTTAGGTTTAGGGTTGGGGTTAGGGTTAGGGTTAGGGTTAGGGTAAGGGTAAGGGTTAGTGTTCTCTTTGGGTTAGGGTTAGGATTAGGGTTAGGGTTAGTGTTAGGGTTACGGTTAGGGTTAGAGTTAGGGTTAGGATTAGGGTTAGGTTTAGGGTTCTCTTAGGGTTAGGGTTAGGGTTAGGGTTAGGGTTAGGGTTAGGGTTAGGGTTAGGGTAAGGGTTAGGGTTAGGGTTAGGGTTAGGGTTAGGGTTAGGGTTACGGTTAGGGTTAGGGTTAGGTTTAGGGTTAGGGTTAGGGTTCTCTTACGGTTAGGGTTAGGTTTAGGGTTAGGGTAATGGTTAGGGTTAGGGTTAGGGTTAGTGTTAGGGTTAGGGTTAGTTTTAGGGTTAGGGTTAAGGTTAGGCATAGGGTTAGGTTTAGGTTTAGTGTTCTATAGGGTTAGGGTTATGTTTAGGGTTAGGGTAAGGGTTAGGGTTAGGGTTAGGGTTAGGGTTAGGGTTAGGGTTAGGGTTAGGGTTAGGGTTAGGGTTAGGTTTAGGGTTAGGGTTAGGGTTAGGTTTAGGGTGAGGGTTACGGTAAGGGATATGTTTAGTGTTCTCTTTGGGTTAGGGTTAGGGATAGGATTAGGGTTAGGGTTAGGGATAGGGTTAGTGTTCTTTAAGGGTTATGGTTAGGGTTAGGGTTAGGGTAAGGGTTAGATTTAGGGTTAGGGTTAGGGTAGGGTTAGGGTTAGAGTTAGGGTTAGGGTTAGGGTTAGGGTTAGGAATAGTGTTAGGGTTAGGATTACGGTTAGGTTTAGGGTAAGGGTTAGGATTAAGGTTAGGTTTAGTGTTTTCTTAGGGTTAGGGTTACGGTTAGGGTTAGGGTTAGGGTTAGGGTAAGGGTTAGGGTTTGTGTTCTCTTAGGGTTAGGGTTACGGTTAGGGTTAGGGTTAGGGTTAGGGTTATGGTTATGGTTAGGGTTAGGGTTGGGGTTAGGGTTAGGTTTAGGGTTAGGGTTAGGGTTATGGTTATGGTTAGGGTTAGGGTTAGGGTTGTGGTTAGGGTTAGAGTTAAGGTTAGGGCAAGGGTTAGGGTTAGTGTTCTCTTTGTGTTAGGGTTAGGATTAGGGTTAGGGTTAGTGTTAGGGTAGGGTCAGGGTTACGGTTAGGGTTACGGTTAGGGTTAGGCTTAGGGTTAGGGTTAGGTTTACTGTTCTCTTATGGTTAGGGTTAGGTTTAGGGTTAGGGTAAGGGTTAGTGTTAAGTTTAGGGTTCAGGATAGGGTTAGGGTTAGGTTTACGGTTAGTGTTCGCTTAGGGTTAGTGTTAGGGTTAGGGTTAGAGTTAGGGTTAGGGATAGGGTTAGGGTTAGGGTTAGGGTTACGGTTAGGGTTAGGGTTAGGGTTAGGGTTAGTGTTTTCTTAGGGTTAGGGTTAGGGTTAGGGTTAGGTTTAGGGTTAGGGTTAGGGTTAGTGTTAGGGTTAGGGTTAGGGTTAGGGTTA
>NW_028137065.1:25000-27500 GCF_965140915.1 Aythya marila | reverse complement strand
TGTTAGGGTTAGGGTTAGGGTTAGGGATAGGGTTAGGGTTAGGGTTCTCTTCGGGTTAGGGTTAGGGTTAGTGTTCTCTTAGGGTTAGGGTTAAGTTTAGGGTTAGCGTTAGGGTTAGGGTTAGGGTTAGGGTTAGGGTTAGGGTTAGGGTTAGGGTTAGGGTTAGGGTAAGGGTTCTCTTACGGTTAGGGTTAGGGTTAGGGTTAGGGTAAGGGTTTGAGTTAGAGTTAGTATTAGGTTTAGGGTTAGGGTAAGGGTTTGTGTTCTCTTAGGATTAGGGTTAGGGTTAGGGTTAGGGTTAGGGTTATTGTTCTCTTAGGGTTAGGGTTAGGGTTAGGGTTAGGGTTAGGGTTAGAGTTATGGTTAGGGTTAGGGTTTTAGTGTTAGGGTTAGGGTTAGGGTTAGGGTTAGGGTTAGGGTTAGGGTTAGGGTTAGGGTTAGGGTTAGGGTTAGGGTTAGGGTTAGTGTTCTCTTAGGTTTAGGGTTAGGGTTAGGGTTAGGGTTAGTGTTCTTTTAGGGTTAGGGTTAGGGTTAGGGTTAGGTTTACGGTTAGGGTTAGGGTTAAGGTAAGTGTTTGGGTTAGATTTAGGGTTAGGTTTAGGGTTAGGATTAGGGTTAGGGTTAGGGTTCTCTTAGGGTTAGGGTTAGGGATTCGTTCGGGGTAGGGTTATGGCCAGGGTTAGGTTTAGGGTTAGGGTTAGGATTAGTGTTAGGGTTAGGGTTAGTGTTCTTTTAGTGTTACGGCTAGGGTTAGGGTTTTGTTAGGGTTAGCATTAGGCATAGGGTTAGTGTTGGGGTTAGAGTTAGGGCTAGGTTTAGGGTTAGGGTTAGGGTTAGGGTTAGGGTTAGCGTTAGGGGTAGGGTTAGGCTTAGGGTTAGTGTTCTCTTAGTGTTAGGGTTAGGTTTAGGGTTAGTGTTAGGGTTAGGGTTAGGGTTCTCTTAGGGTTAGGGTTAGGGTTAGGGTTAAGGTTTTCTTAGGGTTAGGGTTAGGGTTAGGGTTAGGGTTAGAGTTAGTGTTCTCTTAGGTTTAGGGTTAGGGTTATGGTTAGGGTTAGGGTTTGGGTTAGGATTCTCTTCGGGTTAGGGTTAGGCTTAGGGTTAGGTTTAGGGTTAGGGTTAGGGTTAGGGTTAGGGTTAGGGTTAGGGTTAGGGTTAGGGTTAGGGTTACGGTGAGGGTTAGGTTTAGGGTTAGGGTTAGTGTTCTCTTAGCGTTAGGGTTAAGGTTAGGGTTAGGGTTAGGTTTAGGGTTGGGGTTCTCTTAGAGTTAGGGTTAGGGTTCTCTTAGGGATAGGGTTCTCTTAGGGTTAGGGTTATGGTTAGTGTTAGGGTTAGGGTTAGGGTTAGGTTTAGGGTTATGGTTAGGTTAGGGTTAGGATTAGGTTTAGGGTTAGGGTTAGCGTTAAGGTTAGAGTTCTCTTAGGGTTAGGGTTAGTGTTCTCTTAGGGTTAGGGTTAGGGTTCTCTTAGGGTTAGGGTTAGGGTTAGGGTTAGGGTTAGTGTTAGGGTTAGGGTTAGGGTTAGGGTTAGGGTTAGGGTTAGGGTTAGATTTAGGGTTAGGTTTAGGGTTAGGATTAGGGTTAGGGTTAGGGTTCTCTTAGGGTTAGGGTTAGGGATTCGTTCGGGGTAGGGTTATGGCCAGGGTTAGGTTTAGGGTTAGGTTTAGGATTAGTGTTAGGGTTAGGGTTAGTGTTCTTTTAGTGTTACGGCTAGGGTTAGGGTTTTGTTAGGGTTAGCATTAGGCATAGGGTTAGTGTTGGGGTTAGAGTTAGGGCTAGGTTTAGGGTTAGGGTTAGGGTTAGGGTTAGGGTTAGCGTTAGGGGTAGGGTTAGGCTTAGGGTTAGTGTTCTCTTAGTGTTAGGGTTAGGTTTAGGGTTAGTGTTAGGGTTAGGGTTAGGGTTCTCTTAGGGTTAGGGTTAGGGTTAGGGTTAAGGTTCTCTTAGGGTTAGGGTTAGGGTTAGGGTTAGGGTTAGGGTTAGAGTTAGTGTTCTCTTAGGTTTAGGGTTAGGGTTATGGTTAGGGTTAGGGTTTGGGTTAGGATTCTCTTCGGGTTAGGGTTAGGCTTAGGGTTAGGTTTAGGGTTAGGGTTAGGGTTAGGCTTAGGGTTAGGGTTAGGGTTAGGGTTAGGGTTAGGGTTAGGGTTAGGGTTACGGTGAGGGTTAGGTTTAGGGTTAGGGTTAGTGTTCTCTTAGCGTTAGGGTTAAGGTTAGGGTTAGGTTTAGGTTTAGGGTTGGGGTTCTCTTAGAGTTAGGGTTAGGGTTCTCTTAGGGATAGGGTTCTCTTAGGGTTAGGGTTATGGTTAGTGTTAGGGTTAGGGTTAGGGTTAGGGTTAGGGTTATGGTTAGGTTAGGGTTAGGATTAGGTTTAGGGTTAGGGTTAGCGTTAAGGTTAGAGTTCTCTTAGGGTTAGGGTTAGTGTTCTCTTAGGGTTAGGGTTAGGGTTCTCTTAGGGTTAGGGTTAGGGTTAGGGTTAGGGTTAGTGTTAGGGTTAGGGTTAGGGTTAGG
>NW_028137065.1:0-20000 GCF_965140915.1 Aythya marila | reverse complement strand
GTTTGGGTTAGGTTTCGGGTTAGGGTTAGGTTTAGGTTTAGGGTTAGGGTTAGGGTTAGGGTTAGTATTAGGTTTAGGTTTAGGGTTAGGGTTAGTGTTAGGGTTAGGGTTTGGTTTAGGCCTTGTGTTAGGTTTAGGGTTATGGTAAGGGTTAGGGTTAGGTTTAGGCCTTGGGTTAGGGTTAGGGTTAGGGTTAGGGTTAGGGTTAGGGTTAGGGTTTGGGTTAGGGTTAGGGTTAGGGTTAGGGTTAGGGTTAGGGTTAGGGTTATGTGTAGGATTAGGGTTAGGGTTAGGGTTAGGGTTAGGGTTAGGGTTAGGGTTAGGGTTAGGGTTAGGGTTAGGGTTAGGGTTAGGGTTAGGGTTCTCTTAGGGTTTGGGTTAGGGTTAGGGTTAGGGTTAGGTTTAGGGTTAGGGTTAGGGTTAGGGTAAGGGTTAGGGTTAGGGTTAGGGTTTGGGTTAGCGTTAGGGTTAGGTAAGGGTTAGGGTTAGGGGTATGGTTACTGTTAGGTTTAGGGTTAGGTTTGCGGTTAAGGTTAGCTAACTGTTAGGGTTAGGGTTAGGATTAGGGTTAGGGTTAGGTTTAGTGTTAAGATTAGGTTTAGGGTTAGGGTTCGGGTTTTGGTTAGGGTTTGGTTTAGGTTAGAGTTAGTGTTAAGGTTAGGGTTAGGGTTAGGTTTACGATTTGGTTATGGTTAGAGTTAGATATAGGGTTAGGGCTAGGGTTAGTGTTGGGTTATGTTCACGGTTAGGGATATTGTTAGGGTTAGGGTTAGGGTTAGGTTTAAGTTTAGCGTTAGGGTTAGTGTTAAGTTTAGCGTTAGGGTTAGGGTTAGCATTAGCATTAGTCTTAGGTATAATGTTAGGTTTAGGGTTAGGGTTTTGTTAGGGTTAGGGTTAGGGTTATTGTTAGGGTTACGGTTAGCGTTTTGTTAGGGTTAGGGTTAGGGTTATGTTAGGGTTTTGGTTTGGGTTACATTAGGGTAGGGTTAGGTTTACGGTTAGTGTTAGGTTTATGGTTAGTGTTAGGTTTAGTGTTAGGGTTAGGGTTACATTTAGGTTAGGTTTAGGGTTAAGGTTAGGTTAGTGTTAGGGTTAGGGTTAGGTTTAGGATTAGGGTTAGTGGTAGGTTATGGTTAGGATTAGGTTAGGGTTACGGTTAGGATTAGTGTTAGGGTTAGGGTTAGGGTTATGGTAAGGGTTAGGGTTCTTTTGGGATCAGGGTTAGGGTTAGGGATCGACTTAGAGTTAGGTTTAGATTGTTAGGCTTAAATCTGCGGGCAGCCGTTAGGGTTAGGGTTAGGGGTAGAGTTAGTGTTAGGGTTAGGATTAGGGTTAGCGTTATGGTTAGAGTTAGGGTTCTTTTACGGTTACGGTTAGGGTTACGGTTAGGATTAGGATTAAGGTTGGGTTAGGATTAGGGTTAGGTTTAGGGTTATGGTTATTGTTAGGGTTTGTTTTCGGGTTTGGGTTCTGGTTAGTGTTAGGGTTAGTGTTATGTTAGGTTTAGGGATAGGGTTGGGGTTATGGTTAGAGGTTTAGTGTTAGATCTGCTCTCAGCCGTTATGATTAGGTTTAGGGTTAGGGTTAGTGTTATGTTAGGGTTAGGTTTAGGGTAAGGGTTAGGGTTAGGTTTAGCGTTAGTGTTCCGGGTAGGTTTAGGTTAGTTTTATGTTTAGGGTTAGGGTTAGGGTTTGAGCTTTAGGTTTAGATCCACGGTCAGCCGTTAGGGTTAGGGTTAGGGTTAGGGTTGGGTTAGTTTTAGGTTAGGGGTAGGTTTAGTTTCTGACTATAGTATCTAGACCATCCAATAGAAATCATCTTTATTGTCTTTAGCAAAGGAATGGCTTCTATATCATCAATTAATTGTACACGCCCTTGGAAAAAGCCAAGGTAATACCTCCCTTGCTTGGAGCTGTATCCAAACGCAGTTATGTATACAATCTGTAGCAGCAGCTATTATTAGAGAGGGTGAAGGAGGAACTTTGCCCACTGAAATTCGAAAATTTATTTGGGATAATGCTTCAGAATTTGAAAAAGATTTTCAAGCATGGCGGCAATTAGTCAACTTTACCCTTTATGCAGAAAATGATCAAATTGTTGCCTTTATACTTACTATAAGTAATGCCACCGTATACAATGTATAGCCAATCATTGCATTAGGACTCATTCATAATGGAACTATACTTTATCCTAAAGGGCATAAAGTATGGGCCCAACAAAAGGGAGGAAAGTGGCAAACAATTGATTTCCCTCCTCTAAGGGAAATCTGCTGCCTTCCTGGGGCCTGGGTTAGGACATCACAAGGAGGCTTCCCAGCTTGGTTAAACCGTCAGACTATTACCGATTGCTCGTCCTATATCTGGGAGGAGAAGAAGTGGCAACGCATAGCCTGTGAGCAATCAAAAGGGACTTCAAGGACTTGTCAATTTGTCAAAACTACACGAAACGCAACGGAAACACCAAAACACGTCAAAAACACCCCAAAAGCGAACCGGATCAGAAGAAAAAACGTGATTTAACACCAAAAAAACACTTAAACCTACCTGACGTTCTCCTAAATGTACAATCCACTCCCAACCACCAGAAAACCCAATGGAAACCCAACAAAACCCAACAGAGACATCAAAACATGTCAAAAACACCCCAAACAAGTCCGGGATATCCACCAAAAACAGAAGAAAACCCCAAAACCATAAATCCACCCCAAAAACACCCTAAACCTACATGATATTCTCCAAAACCCACATTTTACACTTTTCCACCATGATGACCAACAAGAACCCAAATAAAACCCAACGGAGACCCCAAAGCACGTCAAAAACACCCCAGAAAAGAACTGCATCACACCAAAACTGGAAGAAAATCCCCCAAAACCACAGATCCACCCCAAAAAGACCCTAAAAGTACCCGATGTTCTCTAAAACTTAGAATTTACACTTTTCCACCATGATGACCACGGAAAACCCAACAAAACCAAACTGAGACCCCAAAACACGTCAAAAACAACCCAAAAAAGAACAGGATCACCCCCCCAAAAAAACAGAAGAAAACCCCAAATACCATGAATCCACCCCAAAAGTCCCCCTAAACCTACCTGAAGTTTATCAAAACCCGCAATTTACCTTTTTCCACCACCATGACCACAGAAAAACCAACGAAACCCAATGGAGACCCCAATACACGTCAAAACAACCCAAAAAAGAACAGGATCACCCCCTAAAAAAAAGAAAATACCCCAAATACTATGAATCCACCCCAAAAGTCCCCCTAAACCTACCTCATGTTCTACAAAACCCACAATTTACACTTTTCCACCATAATGACAACGGAAAACCTAATGAAACCCAACGGAGACCCCAAAACATGTCAAAAACACCCCAAACAAGAATGTGATCACCCCCCAAAATGAAAGAAAACCCCAAAAAGCACGGATCCAATACAAAACCACCCTAAACATACCTGATGTTCTCCAAATCTTAAAGTCCACTCCCAACCACCATAAAAACCATTAGGAACTCCACGAAGCACAACGAAAACCACAAAACACGTTAAAAAATCACCCCAAAAGCGAACCGGATCAGAAGAAAAAACGTGATTTAACCCCCAAAAAAATCTTAAACCTACCTGATGTTCTCCAAAACCCACAATCCACTCCTATTTAACATAATGACCAACGAGAACCCAACAAAACCCAACGGAGACCCCAAAACACGTCAAGAACATCCCCCCAAAAAAAAGGGGACCGCCCCAAAACCAGAAGAAAACACTAAAAAAGAAGAAGAAATCCCCCAAAACCATAGATTCACCACCAAAAAAAAACGTTAAACTCACCTATGTTCTCCAAAATCCACAATTTACCACTTTCCAACATGATGACCAACAAGAACCCAACTAAAACCCAACGGAGACCCCAAAACACGTCAAAAACACCCCAAACAAGAACGGGATCACACCAAAAAACAGAAGAAAAGCCCAAATACCTTGAATCCACACCAAAAGTCCCCCTAAACCTACATGAAGTTCTCCAAAACCCACAATCTACAATTTTCCACCAGGATGACAAAGGAAAACCAACGAAACCAAACGGTGACCCCAAACTATGTCAATAAAAAAAACAAAAAAGAACAGGAACACCTCCAGAAAACAGAAGAAATCCCCAAATACCATAGATCCAATCCAAACCCATCCTTAACCTACCCGATGTTCTCCAAAACCCACAATTTACACTTTTCCACCATGATGACCATGGAAAACCCAACAAAACCCATCGGACACCCCAAAAAAACGTGAAAAACACCACGAAAAAGAACAGGATCACACCCAAAACTAAAAGAAAATCCCCCAAAACCATAGATCCACCGCAAAAGAACTCTAAACATACCCGAGGTTCTTCAAAACCCACAATTTACGCTTTTCCACAACCATGACCACGGAAAACACAACAAAACCCAACGGAGACCCCAAAACACGTCAAAAACACCCCAAACAAGAACGGGATCACACCAAAAAACAGAAGAAAAGCCCAAATACCTTGAATCCACACCAAAAGTCCCCCTAAACCTACATGAAGTTCTCCAAAACCCACAATCTACAATTTTCCACCAGGATGACAAAGGAAAACCAACGAAACCAAACGGTGACCCCAAACTATGTCAATAAAAAAAACAAAAAAGAACAGGAACACCTCCAGAAAACAGAAGAAATCCCCAAATACCATAGATCCAATCCAAACCCATCCTTAACCTACCCGATGTTCTCCAAAACCCACAATTTACACTTTTCCACCATGATGACCATGGAAAACCCAACAAAACCCATCGGACTCCCCAAAAAAACGTGAAAAACACCACGAAAAAGAACAGGATCACACCCAAAACTAAAAGAAAATCCCCCAAAACCATAGATCCACCGCAAAAGAACTCTAAACATACCCGAGGTTCTTCAAAACCCACAATTTACGCTTTTCCACAACCATGACCACGGAAAACACAACAAAACCCAACGGAGACCCCAAAACACGTCAAAAACACCCCAAACAAGAACGGCATCACCCCCAAAACTGGAAGAAAATCCCCCAAAACCATGGATCCACCCCCAAACCACCCTAAACCTACCTGATGTTCTCCAAATACCAAAGTCCACACCCAACCACCAGAAAACCCATTAGGAACTCAACGAAACGCAACGGAAACACCAAAACACCACAAAAAAACACCAAAAGTGAACAGGATCAGAAGAAAAAACGTGATTTAACCCCAAAATAATCCTTAAACCTACCTGATGTTCTCCTAAATGTACAATCCATTCCCAACCACCAGAAAACCCGATGGAAATCCAACAAAACCCAACAGAAACCCCAAAACACGTTAAAACCACACCAAAATAACTGGATCAGAAGAAAAAAAAACCAAAACTATGAATTTCCTCCCAAAACCACCCTAAACTTACTTGATCTTCTTCAAAACCCACAATCCACTCCCATTTACCTTAACGACCAACGAGAACCCAACAAAATCCAACGGAGAAGCCAAAAATGTCAAAAACACCCCAAAAAAAGAACTGGTTCAACCCCAAAAAGAAAGAAAACCCCAAAAGACATAGATCCACACCAAAAATTCCCCTAAACCTACCTGATGTTCTCCAAAATCCACAATTTACAATTTTCCACCATGATGACCAACGAGAAGCCAACTAAATCCCAACGGAGACCCTAAAAAACTTCAAAAACACCCCAAAAAAGAACGGGATCACACCCAAAACAGGAGGAAAATCCCCAAATACCATAGATCCACCCCAAAAACACCGTAAACCTACCTGAAGTTCTCCAAAACCCGCAATTTACAATTTTCCACCACCATGACCACAGAAAACCCAAAGAAACCCAACAGAGACCCCAAAACACGTCAAAATCACCCCAAACAAGAACGGCATCACCCCCAAAACTGGAAGAAAATCCCCCAAAACCATGGATCCACCCCCAAACCACTCTAAACCTACCTGATGTTCTCCAAAACCCACAATTTACAATTTTACACCATGATGACCAAAGAGAACGCAACAAAACACAAGGGAGAACCCCAAACACGTCAAAAATTTCCCAAAAAACAACGGGACCACCCCAAGAAACAGAAGGAAACCCCCAAAAACATGACTCTGCCCCAAAAGTCCCCCTAAACCTACCTGATGTTCTCCAAAACCCACAACCTTCACTTTTCCACCATGATGACCAACAAGAACCCAAATAAAACCCAACGGAGACCCCAAAACACGTCAAAAACACCCCAAAAAAGAACTGCATCACACCAAAACTGGAAGAAAATCCCCCAAAACCACAGATCCACCCCAAAAAGACCCTAAAAGTACCCGATGTTCTCTAAAACTTAGAATTTACACTTTTCCACCATGATGACCACGGAAAACCCAACGAAACACAACAGAGACCCCAAAACACGTCAAAAACAACCCAAACAAGAACGGAATCAACCCAAAAAACAGAAGAAAACCCCAAATACCATGAATCCACCCCAAAAGTCCCCCTAAACCTACCTGATGTTCTCCAAAACCCACAATTTATCCTTTTCCACCATGATGACCACGGAAAACCCAACAAAACCAAACTGAGACCCCAAAACACGTCAAAAACAACCCAAAAAAGAACAGGATCACCCCCCCAAAAAAACAGAAGAAAACCCCAAATACCATGAATCCACCCCAAAAGTCCCCCTAAACCTACCTGAAGTTTATCAAAACCCGCAATTTACCTTTTTCCACCACCACGACCACAGAAAAACCAACGAAACCCAATGGAGACCCCAATACACGTCAAAACAACCCAAAAAAGAACAGGATCACCCCCTAAAAAAAAGAAAATACCCCAAATACTATGAATCCACCCCAAAAGTCCCCCTAAACCTACCTCATGTTCTACAAAACCCACAATTTACACTTTTCCACCATAATGACAACGGAAAACCTAATGAAACCCAACGGAGACCCCAAAACATGTCAAAAACACCCCAAACAAGAATGTGATCACCCCCCAAAATGAAAGAAAACCCCAAAAAGCACGGATCCAATACAAAACCACCCTAAACATACCTGATGTTCTCCAAATCTTAAAGTCCACTCCCAACCACCATAAAAACCATTAGGAACTCCACGAAGCACAACGAAAACCACAAAACACGTTAAAAAATCACCCCAAAAGCGAACCGGATCAGAAGAAAAAACGTGATTTAACCCCCCAAAAAATCTTAAACCTACCTGATGTTCTCCAAAACCCACAATCCACTCCTATTTAACATAATGACCAACGAGAACCCAACAAAACCCAACGGAGACCCCAAAACACGTCAAGAACATCCCCCCAAAAAAAAGGGGACCGCCCCAAAACCAGAAGAAAACACTAAAAAAAAAGAAGAAATCCCCCAAAACCATAGATTCACCACCAAAAAAAAAACGTTAAACTCACCTATGTTCTCCAAAATCCACAATTTACCACTTTCCAACATGATGACCAACAAGAACCCAACTAAAACCCAACGGAGACCCCAAAACACGTCAAAAACACCCCAAACAAGAACGGGATCACACCAAAAAACAGAAGAAAAGCCCAAATACCTTGAATCCACACCAAAAGTCCCCCTAAACCTACATGAAGTTCTCCAAAACCCACAATCTACAATTTTCCACCAGGATGACAAAGGAAAACCAACGAAACCAAACGGTGACCCCAAACTATGTCAATAAAAAAAACAAAAAAGAACAGGAACACCTCCAGAAAACAGAAGAAATCCCCAAATACCATAGATCCAATCCAAACCCATCCTTAACCTACCCGATGTTCTCCAAAACCCACAATTTACACTTTTCCACCATGATGACCATGGAAAACCCAACAAAACCCATCGGACTCCCCAAAAAAACGTGAAAAACACCACGAAAAAGAACAGGATCACACCCAAAACTAAAAGAAAATCCCCCAAAACCATAGATCCACCGCAAAAGAACTCTAAACATACCCGAGGTTCTTCAAAACCCACAATTTACGCTTTTCCACAACCATGACCACGGAAAACACAACAAAACCCAACGGAGACCCCAAAACACGTCAAAAACACCCCAAACAAGAACGGCATCACCCCCAAAACTGGAAGAAAATCCCCCAAAACCATGGATCCACCCCCAAACCACCCTAAACCTACCTGATGTTCTCCAAATACCAAAGTCCACACCCAACCACCAGAAAACCCATTAGGAACTCAACGAAACGCAACGGAAACACCAAAACACCACAAAAAAACACCAAAAGTGAACAGGATCAGAAGAAAAAACGTGATTTAACCCCAAAATAATCCTTAAACCTACCTGATGTTCTCCTAAATGTACAATCCATTCCCAACCACCAGAAAACCCGATGGAAATCCAACAAAACCCAACAGAAACCCCAAAACACGTTAAAACCACACCAAAATAACTGGATCAGAAGAAAAAAAAACCAAAACTATGAATTTCCTCCCAAAACCACCCTAAACTTACTTGATCTTCTTCAAAACCCACAATCCACTCCCATTTACCTTAACGACCAACGAGAACCCAACAAAATCCAACGGAGAAGCCAAAAATGTCAAAAACACCCCAAAAAAAGAACTGGTTCAACCCCAAAAAGAAAGAAAACCCCAAAAGACATAGATCCACACCAAAAATTCCCCTAAACCTACCTGATGTTCTCCAAAATCCACAATTTACAATTTTCCACCATGATGACCAACGAGAAGCCAACTAAATCCCAACGGAGACCCTAAAAAACTTCAAAAACACCCCAAAAAAGAACGGGATCACACCCAAAACAGGAGGAAAATCCCCAAATACCATAGATCCACCCCAAAAACACCGTAAACCTACCTGAAGTTCTCCAAAACCCGCAATTTACAATTTTCCACCACCATGACCACAGAAAACCCAAAGAAACCCAACAGAGACCCCAAAACACGTCAAAATCACCCCAAACAAGAACGGCATCACCCCCAAAACTGGAAGAAAATCCCCCAAAACCATGGATCCACCCCCAAACCACTCTAAACCTACCTGATGTTCTCCAAAACCCACAATTTACAATTTTACACCATGATGACCAAAGAGAACGCAACAAAACACAAGGGAGAACCCCAAACACGTCAAAAATTTCCCAAAAAACAACGGGACCACCCCAAGAAACAGAAGGAAACCCCCAAAAACATGACTCTGCCCCAAAAGTCCCCCTAAACCTACCTGATGTTCTCCAAAACCCACAACCTTCACTTTTCCACCATGATGACCAACAAGAACCCAAATAAAACCCAACGGAGACCCCAAAACACGTCAAAAACACCCCAAAAAAGAACTGCATCACACCAAAACTGGAAGAAAATCCCCCAAAACCACAGATCCACCCCAAAAAGACCCTAAAAGTACCCGATGTTCTCTAAAACTTAGAATTTACACTTTTCCACCATGATGACCACGGAAAACCCAACGAAACACAACAGAGACCCCAAAACACGTCAAAAACAACCCAAACAAGAACGGAATCAACCCAAAAAACAGAAGAAAACCCCAAATACCATGAATCCACCCCAAAAGTCCCCCTAAACCTACCTGATGTTCTCCAAAACCCACAATTTATCCTTTTCCACCATGATGACCACGGAAAACCCAACAAAACCAAACTGAGACCCCAAAACACGTCAAAAACAACCCAAAAAAGAACAGGATCACCCCCCCAAAAAAACAGAAGAAAACCCCAAATACCATGAATCCACCCCAAAAGTCCCCCTAAACCTACCTGAAGTTTATCAAAACCCGCAATTTACCTTTTTCCACCACCACGACCACAGAAAAACCAACGAAACCCAATGGAGACCCCAATACACGTCAAAACAACCCAAAAAAGAACAGGATCACCCCCTAAAAAAAAGAAAATACCCCAAATACTATGAATCCACCCCAAAAGTCCCCCTAAACCTACCTCATGTTCTACAAAACCCACAATTTACACTTTTCCACCATAATGACAACGGAAAACCTAATGAAACCCAACGGAGACCCCAAAACATGTCAAAAACACCCCAAACAAGAATGTGATCACCCCCCAAAATGAAAGAAAACCCCAAAAAGCACGGATCCAATACAAAACCACCCTAAACATACCTGATGTTCTCCAAATCTTAAAGTCCACTCCCAACCACCATAAAAACCATTAGGAACTCCACGAAGCACAACGAAAACCACAAAACACGTTAAAAAATCACCCCAAAAGCGAACCGGATCAGAAGAAAAAACGTGATTTAACCCCCCAAAAAATCTTAAACCTACCTGATGTTCTCCAAAACCCACAATCCACTCCTATTTAACATAATGACCAACGAGAACCCAACAAAACCCAACGGAGACCCCAAAACACGTCAAGAACATCCCCCCAAAAAAAAGGGGACCGCCCCAAAACCAGAAGAAAACACTAAAAAAAAAGAAGAAATCCCCCAAAACCATAGATTCACCACCAAAAAAAAAACGTTAAACTCACCTATGTTCTCCAAAATCCACAATTTACCACTTTCCAACATGATGACCAACAAGAACCCAACTAAAACCCAACGGAGACCCCAAAACACGTCAAAAACACCCCAAACAAGAACGGGATCACACCAAAAAACAGAAGAAAAGCCCAAATACCTTGAATCCACACCAAAAGTCCCCCTAAACCTACATGAAGTTCTCCAAAACCCACAATCTACAATTTTCCACCAGGATGACAAAGGAAAACCAACGAAACCAAACGGTGACCCCAAACTATGTCAATAAAAAAAACAAAAAAGAACAGGAACACCTCCAGAAAACAGAAGAAATCCCCAAATACCATAGATCCAATCCAAACCCATCCTTAACCTACCCGATGTTCTCCAAAACCCACAATTTACACTTTTCCACCATGATGACCATGGAAAACCCAACAAAACCCATCGGACTCCCCAAAAAAACGTGAAAAACACCACGAAAAAGAACAGGATCACACCCAAAACTAAAAGAAAATCCCCCAAAACCATAGATCCACCGCAAAAGAACTCTAAACATACCCGAGGTTCTTCAAAACCCACAATTTACGCTTTTCCACAACCATGACCACGGAAAACACAACAAAACCCAACGGAGACCCCAAAACACGTCAAAAACACCCCAAACAAGAACGGCATCACCCCCAAAACTGGAAGAAAATCCCCAAAACCATGGATCCACCCCCAAACCACCCTAAACCTACCTGATGTTCTCCAAATACCAAAGTCCACACCCAACCACCAGAAAACCCATTAGGAACTCAACGAAACGCAACGGAAACACCAAAACACCACAAAAAAACACCAAAAGCGAACAGGATCAGAAGAAAAAATGTGATTTAACCCCAAAATAATCCTTAAACCTACCTGATGTTCTCCTAAATGTACAATCCATTCCCAACCACCAGAAAACCCGATGGAAATCCAACAAAACCCAACAGAAACCCCAAAACACGTTAAAACCACACCAAAATAACTGGATCAGAAGAAAAAAAAACCAAAACTATGAATTTCCTCCCAAAACCACCCTAAACTTACTTGATCTTCTTCAAAACCCACAATCCACTCCCATTTACCTTAACGACCAACGAGAACCCAACAAAATCCAACGGAGAAGCCAAAAATGTCAAAAACACCCCAAAAAAAGAACTGGTTCAACCCCAAAAAGAAAGAAAACCCCAAAAGACATAGATCCACACCAAAAATTCCCCTAAACCTACCTGATGTTCTCCAAAATCCACAATTTACAATTTTCCACCATGATGACCAACGAGAAGCCAACTAAATCCCAACGGAGACCCTAAAAAACTTCAAAAACACCCCCAAAAAAGAACGGGATCACACCCAAAACAGGAGGAAAATCCCCAAATACCATAGATCCACCCCAAAAACACCGTAAACCTACCTGAAGTTCTCCAAAACCCGCAATTTACAATTTTCCACCACCATGACCACAGAAAACCCAAAGAAACCCAACAGAGACCCCAAAACACGTCAAAATCACCCCAAACAAGAACGGCATCACCCCCAAAACTGGAAGAAAATCCCCCAAAACCATGGATCCACCCCCAAACCACTCTAAACCTACCTGATGTTCTCCAAAACCCACAATTTACAATTTTACACCATGATGACCAAAGAGAACGCAACAAAACACAAGGGAGAACCCCAAACACGTCAAAAATTTCCCAAAAAACAACGGGACCACCCCAAGAAACAGAAGGAAACCCCCAAAAACATGACTCTGCCCCAAAAGTCCCCCTAAACCTACCTGATGTTCTCCAAAACCCACAACCTTCACTTTTCCACCATGATGACCAACAAGAACCCAAATAAAACCCAACGGAGACCCCAAAACACGTCAAAAACACCCCAAAAAAGAACTGCATCACACCAAAACTGGAAGAAAATCCCCCAAAACCACAGATCCACCCCAAAAAGACCCTAAAAGTACCCGATGTTCTCTAAAACTTAGAATTTACACTTTTCCACCATGATGACCACGGAAAACCCAACGAAACACAACAGAGACCCCAAAACACGTCAAAAACAACCCAAACAAGAACGGAATCAACCCAAAAAACAGAAGAAAACCCCAAATACCATGAATCCACCCCAAAAGTCCCCCTAAACCTACCTGATGTTCTCCAAAACCCACAATTTATCCTTTTCCACCATGATGACCACGGAAAACCCAACAAAACCAAACTGAGACCCCAAAACACGTCAAAAACAACCCAAAAAAGAACAGGATCACCCCCCCAAAAAAACAGAAGAAAACCCCAAATACCATGAATCCACCCCAAAAGTCCCCCTAAACCTACCTGAAGTTTATCAAAACCCGCAATTTACCTTTTTCCACCACCACGACCACAGAAAAACCAACGAAACCCAATGGAGACCCCAATACACGTCAAAACAACCCAAAAAAGAACAGGATCACCCCCTAAAAAAAAGAAAATACCCCAAATACTATGAATCCACCCCAAAAGTCCCCCTAAACCTACCTCATGTTCTACAAAACCCACAATTTACACTTTTCCACCATAATGACAACGGAAAACCTAATGAAACCCAACGGAGACCCCAAAACATGTCAAAAACACCCCAAACAAGAATGTGATCACCCCCCAAAATGAAAGAAAACCCCAAAAAGCACGGATCCAATACAAAACCACCCTAAACATACCTGATGTTCTCCAAATCTTAAAGTCCACTCCCAACCACCATAAAAACCATTAGGAACTCCACGAAGCACAACGAAAACCACAAAACACGTTAAAAAATCACCCCAAAAGCGAACCGGATCAGAAGAAAAAACGTGATTTAACCCCCAAAAAAATCTTAAACCTACCTGATGTTCTCCAAAACCCACAATCCACTCCTATTTAACATAATGACCAACGAGAACCCAACAAAACCCAACGGAGACCCCAAAACACGTCAAGAACATCCCCCCAAAAAAAAGGGGACCGCCCCAAAACCAGAAGAAAACACTAAAAAAAAAGAAGAAATCCCCCAAAACCATAGATTCACCACCAAAAAAAAAACGTTAAACTCACCTATGTTCTCCAAAATCCACAATTTACCACTTTCCAACATGATGACCAACAAGAACCCAACTAAAACCCAACGGAGACCCCAAAACACGTCAAAAACACCCCAAACAAGAACGGGATCACACCAAAAAACAGAAGAAAAGCCCAAATACCTTGAATCCACACCAAAAGTCCCCCTAAACCTACATGAAGTTCTCCAAAACCCACAATCTACAATTTTCCACCAGGATGACAAAGGAAAACCAACAAAACCAAACGGTGACCCCAAACTATGTCAATAAAAAAAACAAAAAAGAACAGGAACACCTCCAGAAAACAGAAGAAATCCCCAAATACCATAGATCCAATCCAAACCCATCCTTAACCTACCCGATGTTCTCCAAAACCCACAATTTACACTTTTCCACCATGATGACCATGGAAAACCCAACAAAACCCATCGGACACCCCAAAAAAACGTGAAAAACACCACGAAAAAGAACAGGATCACACCCAAAACTAAAAGAAAATCCCCCAAAACCATAGATCCACCGCAAAAGAACTCTAAACATACCCGAGGTTCTTCAAAACCCACAATTTACGCTTTTCCACAACCATGACCACGGAAAACACAACAAAACCCAACGGAGACCCCAAAACACGTCAAAAACACCCCAAACAAGAACGGCATCACCCCCAAAACTGGAAGAAAATCCCCCAAAACCATGGATCCACCCCCAAACCACCCTAAACCTACCTGATGTTCTCCAAATACCAAAGTCCACACCCAACCACCAGAAAACCCATTAGGAACTCAACGAAACGCAACGGAAACACCAAAACACCACAAAAAAACACCAAAAGCGAACAGGATCAGAAGAAAAAACGTGATTTAACCCCAAAATAATCCTTAAACCTACCTGATGTTCTCCTAAATGTACAACCCATTCCCAACCACCAGAAAACCCGATGGAAATCCAACAAAACCCAACAGAAACCCCAAAACACGTTAAAACCACACCAAAATAACTGGATCAGAAGAAAAAAAAAACCAAAACTATGAATTTCCTCCCAAAACCACCCTAAACTTACTTGATCTTCTTCAAAACCCACAATCCACTCCCATTTACCTTAACGACCAACGAGAACCCAACAAAATCCAACGGAGAAGCCAAAAATGTCAAAAACACCCCAAAAAAAGAACTGGTTCAACCCCAAAAAAGAAAGAAAACCCCAAAAGACATAGATCCACACCAAAAATTCCCCTAAACCTACCTGATGTTCTCCAAAATCCACAATTTACAATTTTCCACCATGATGACCAACGAGAAGCCAACTAAATCCCAACGGAGACCCTAAAAAACTTCAAAAACACCCCAAAAAAGAACGGGATCACACCCAAAACAGGAGGAAAATCCCCAAATACCATAGATCCACCCCAAAAACACCGTAAACCTACCTGAAGTTCTCCAAAACCCGCAATTTACAATTTTCCACCACCATGACCACAGAAAACCCAAAGAAACCCAACAGAGACCCCAAAACACGTCAAAATCACCCCAAACAAGAACGGCATCACCCCCAAAACTGGAAGAAAATCCCCCAAAACCATGGATCCACCCCCAAACCACTCTAAACCTACCTGATGTTCTCCAAAACCCACAATTTACAATTTTACACCATGATGACCAAAGAGAACGCAACAAAACACAAGGGAGAACCCCAAACACGTCAAAAATTTCCCAAAAAAACAACGGGACCACCCCAAGAAACAGAAGGAAACCCCCAAAAACATGACTCTGCCCCAAAAGTCCCCCTAAACCTACCTGATGTTCTCCAAAACCCACAACCTTCACTTTTCCACCATGATGACCAACAAGAACCCAAATAAAACCCAACGGAGACCCCAAAACACGTCAAAAACACCCCAAAAAAGAACTGCATCACACCAAAACTGGAAGAAAATCCCCCAAAACCACAGATCCACCCCAAAAAGACCCTAAAAGTACCCGATGTTCTCTAAAACTTAGAATTTACACTTTTCCACCATGATGACCACGGAAAACCCAACGAAACACAACAGAGACCCCAAAACACGTCAAAAACAACCCAAACAAGAACGGAATCAAACCCAAAAAACAGAAGAAAACCCCAAATACCATGAATCCACCCCAAAAGTCCCCCTAAACCTACCTGATGTTCTCCAAAACCCACAATTTATCCTTTTCCACCATGATGACCACGGAAAACCCAACAAAACCAAACTGAGACCCCAAAACACGTCAAAAACAACCCAAAAAAGAACAGGATCACCCCCCCAAAAAAACAGAAGAAAACCCCAAATACCATGAATCCACCCCAAAAGTCCCCCTAAACCTACCTGAAGTTTATCAAAACCCGCAATTTACCTTTTTCCACCACCACGACCACAGAAAAACCAACGAAACCCAATGGAGACCCCAATACACGTCAAAACAACCCAAAAAGAACAGGATCACCCCCTAAAAAAAAGAAAATACCCCAAATACTATGAATCCACCCCAAAAGTCCCCCTAAACCTACCTCATGTTCTACAAAACCCACAATTTACACTTTTCCACCATAATGACAACGGAAAACCTAATGAAACCCAACGGAGACCCCAAAACATGTCAAAAACACCCCAAACAAGAATGTGATCACCCCCCAAACTGAAAGAAAACCCCAAAAAGCACGGATCCAATACAAAACCACCCTAAACATACCTGATGTTCTCCAAATCTTAAAGTCCACTCCCAACCACCATAAAAACCATTAGGAACTCCACGAAGCACAACGAAAACCACAAAACACGTTAAAAAATCACCCCAAAAGCGAACCGGATCAGAAGAAAAAACGTGATTTAACCCCCAAAAAAATCTTAAACCTACCTGATGTTCTCCAAAACCCACAATCCACTCCTATTTAACATAATGACCAACGAGAACCCAACAAAACCCAACGGAGACCCCAAAACACGTCAAGAACATCCCCCCAAAAAAAAGGGGACCGCCCCAAAACCAGAAGAAAACACTAAAAAAAAAGAAGAAATCCCCCAAAACCATAGATTCACCACCAAAAAAAAACGTTAAACTCACCTATGTTCTCCAAAATCCACAATTTACCACTTTCCAACATGATGACCAACAAGAACCCAACTAAAACCCAACGGAGACCCCAAAACACGTCAAAAACACCCCAAACAAGAACGGGATCACACCAAAAAACAGAAGAAAAGCCCAAATACCTTGAATCCACACCAAAAGTCCCCCTAAACCTACATGAAGTTCTCCAAAACCCACAATCTACAATTTTCCACCAGGATGACAAAGGAAAACCAACGAAACCAAACGGTGACCCCAAACTATGTCAATAAAAAAAACAAAAAAGAACAGGAACACCTCCAGAAAACAGAAGAAATCCCCAAATACCATAGATCCAATCCAAACCCATCCTTAACCTACCCGATGTTCTCCAAAACCCACAATTTACACTTTTCCACCATGATGACCATGGAAAACCCAACAAAACCCATCGGACTCCCCAAAAAAACGTGAAAAACACCACGAAAAAGAACAGGATCACACCCAAAACTAAAAGAAAATCCCCCAAAACCATAGATCCACCGCAAAAGAACTCTAAACATACCCGAGGTTCTTCAAAACCCACAATTTACGCTTTTCCACAACCATGACCACGGAAAACACAACAAAACCCAACGGAGACCCCAAAACACGTCAAAAACACCCCAAACAAGAACGGCATCACCCCCAAAACTGGAAGAAAATCCCCCAAAACCATGGATCCACCCCCAAACCACCCTAAACCTACCTGATGTTCTCCAAATACCAAAGTCCACACCCAACCACCAGAAAACCCATTAGGAACTCAACGAAATGCAACGGAAACACCAAAACACCACAAAAAAACACCAAAAGCGAACAGGATCAGAAGAAAAAACGTGATTTAACCCCAAAATAATCCTTAAACCTACCTGATGTTCTCCTAAATGTACAACCCATTCCCAACCACCAGAAAACCCGATGGAAATCCAACAAAACCCAACAGAAACCCCAAAACACGTTAAAACCACACCAAAATAACTGGATCAGAAGAAAAAAAAAACCAAAACTATGAATTTCCTCCCAAAACCACCCTAAACTTACTTGATCTTCTTCAAAACCCACAATCCACTCCCATTTACCTTAACGACCAACGAGAACCCAACAAAATCCAACGGAGAAGCCAAAAATGTCAAAAACACCCCAAAAAAAGAACTGGTTCAACCCCAAAAAGAAAGAAAACCCCAAAAGACATAGATCCACACCAAAAATTCCCCTAAACCTACCTGATGTTCTCCAAAATCCACAATTTACAATTTTCCACCATGATGACCAACGAGAAGCCAACTAAATCCCAACGGAGACCCTAAAAAACTTCAAAAACACCCCAAAAAAGAACGGGATCACACCCAAAACAGGAGGAAAATCCCCAAATACCATAGATCCACCCCAAAAACACCGTAAACCTACCTGAAGTTCTCCAAAACCCGCAATTTACAATTTTCCACCACCATGACCACAGAAAACCCAAAGAAACCCAACAGAGACCCCAAAACACGTCAAAATCACCCCAAACAAGAACGGCATCACCCCCAAAACTGGAAGAAAATCCCCCAAAACCATGGATCCACCCCCAAACCACTCTAAACCTACCTGATGTTCTCCAAAACCCACAATTTACAATTTTACACCATGATGACCAAAGAGAACGCAACAAAACACAAGGGAGAACCCCAAACACGTCAAAAATTTCCCAAAAAACAACAGGACCACCCCAAGAAACAGAAGGAAACCCCCAAAAACATGACTCTGCCCCAAAAGTCCCCCTAAACCTACCTGATGTTCTCCAAAACCCACAACCTTCACTTTTCCACCATGATGACCAACAAGAACCCAAATAAAACCCAACGGAGACCCCAAAACACGTCAAAAACACCCCAAAAAAGAACTGCATCACACCAAAACTGGAAGAAAATCCCCCAAAACCACAGATCCACCCCAAAAAGACCCTAAAAGTACCCGATGTTCTCTAAAACTTAGAATTTACACTTTTCCACCATGATGACCACGGAAAACCCAACGAAACACAACAGAGACCCCAAAACACGTCAAAAACAACCCAAACAAGAACGGAATCAACCCAAAAAACAGAAGAAAACCCCAAATACCATGAATCCACCCCAAAAGTCCCCCTAAACCTACCTGATGTTCTCCAAAACCCACAATTTATCCTTTTCCACCATGATGACCACGGAAAACCCAACAAAACCAAACTGAGACCCCAAAACACGTCAAAAACAACCCAAAAAAGAACAGGATCACCCCCCCAAAAAAACAGAAGAAAACCCCAAATACCATGAATCCACCCCAAAAGTCCCCCTAAACCTACCTGAAGTTTATCAAAACCCGCAATTTACCTTTTCCACCACCACGACCACAGAAAAACCAACGAAACCCAATGGAGACCCCAATACACGTCAAAACAACCCAAAAAAGAACAGGATCACCCCCTAAAAAAAAGAAAATACCCCAAATACTATGAATCCACCCCAAAAGTCCCCCTAAACCTACCTCATGTTCTACAAAACCCACAATTTACACTTTTCCACCATAATGACAACGGAAAACCTAATGAAACCCAACGGAGACCCCAAAACATGTCAAAAACACCCCAAACAAGAATGTGATCACCCCCCAAAATGAAAGAAAACCCCAAAAAGCACGGATCCAATACAAAACCACCCTAAACATACCTGATGTTCTCCAAATCTTAAAGTCCACTCCCAACCACCATAAAAACCATTAGGAACTCCACGAAGCACAACGAAAACCACAAAACACGTTAAAAAATCACCCCAAAAGCGAACCGGATCAGAAGAAAAAACGTGATTTAACCCCCAAAAAAATCTTAAACCTACCTGATGTTCTCCAAAACCCACAATCCACTCCTATTTAACATAATGACCAACGAGAACCCAACAAAACCCAACGGAGACCCCAAAACACGTCAAGAACATCCCCCCAAAAAAAAGGGGACCGCCCCAAAACCAGAAGAAAACACTAAAAAAAAAGAAATCCCCCAAAACCATAGATTCACCACCAAAAAAAAACGTTAAACTCACCTATGTTCTCCAAAATCCACAATTTACCACTTTCCAACATGATGACCAACAAGAACCCAACTAAAACCCAACGGAGACCCCAAAACACGTCAAAAACACCCCAAACAAGAACGGGATCACACCAAAAAACAGAAGAAAAGCCCAAATACCTTGAATCCACACCAAAAGTCC
>NW_028137066.1:0-22388 GCF_965140915.1 Aythya marila | reverse complement strand
GAGGCCTGGGTATCAACATGGGGCAGTGCCTCTGGTAAACTTGGCAGGTTCAGTTCAAACAAATCACTGGCAGCAGGTGAGCAGTTGTGCCCTGCAATGCCTGCATGTGCTGTCTGGGATGGAGACGAGTGGATGCAGCACCTGTATAAAACCAGGGAGGTTATCTATCCTGCTGTCCCAGCAGCCCCTCATCAGAGGCATGGTGACGGAAGTGGCTCTTTGGCACTGTTCATGCATGGCCAAGGGGACCTGTTAGCCCCGTCACCCGTCAGAGCCTGGGCAGAACAGGCAGGGTTAATCCTGACCACAGCACACGCTTCCCCTTTCTCCTCCCCCATCAAGAAAAAAGCATATTTCCTGTGAGGGGATGACTTTGCAGTGCTCCGAGCAACTCTCCCAGCGGCAAGGGGATTTTCTAGTTATCTGGTCTGGGGCACTTTGAAAACATGTTTTTCCACTGAAAAGCAATGTCAGTATTTCATGGGCTCATACGCAGTTTAAATTGCTCCAGTGAGGAGCATGCATATTCATCACACTTCTGTACTAAGTGATTAGGCAAAGGGCAATGAGGGTCCGATGCAATGCAATGATAGGCATTTGCCTATTTGCAGTCAGTTATGAGGAAAAGCATGACCACCATATGTAAAATGAGAAAATGCCTGGTCACTGGATGAGTTTTGTATTTAACAGGGGACTTTTATCTCTTGGGACCAATGATTGATATGTTATATGCTGAAACACATATGTGTTTTATTCCTTCACTGTCTTCCAGTAAAAGGAGCAGCAGCATCCAATGGCTGGGGAGGAAGGAGGAGGGAGAAGACGGAGGGCAGAAGAGCAAGGAGTGGACAAAATGAGAATGGCTGTTATTTGCCAGAGAAAGCTTAGCAGTGAGGATCAGTGGTATTTTAACTGTAACTGGAAATTATCTGCTCCCACCTTCAGGTGGGATGGCAAAGGCTGAGCAAGCAGAGATCCGCCCTGGGTGAGCAGTGGGTGTGCTGTGTCTAGGTGTAGGCAGCCTTGCTGGATTTGGAGGGCCAGTCCTTGTCAGCAGAGGGTGGTGAAGGGAATGTATCCTCTGGAGGACTCTGGGACCTTCAGAGCTCAGAGACACGGACTCTGATGCAGGCAGTTTGTTACTAATCAGAAACAAAGGTAAAGGTAACTTGCTGCCTCCACTGCTGAAGTGCAGCTGTATTTTACAGTGAGCACAGACATCCAGAGGACAGCCCAGTCTGCAGAGAGGTTTGCCAAACTGAGGCATTTTGTTTCTCAGCAATACCTGGTAATTTTTTTGTCTTGATGCTGTCCATCCACAAGGGCTGGCCCCCTTCTCTGCTCTCAAGTTTCCCCCCAAGGATTTAAACGTTAACACCTCCAGATGTAATTTGGCTTTCTTCCTAGAAGTAGTGGGGCTATGGGAAAGGGGTTGCACAGCCGCAATGCTTTAGTTCAGCACTGAGGACACACCTGCAAGCCTTTTCCATCCCAAACACCAGGGCCAAGAGGCATTTGCCATTGTACAGGAGTGGAATTGTACAAAGATAGTGGGCAAGCTCTGCTTTCACCCATTGCAGGGGAGACAATGAAAATTCTGTGTGGGCAGTGAGTAAAAAGTTTACTTTCACAGAAACCACACTAGTCAGCTTGCAACCCAAGGGTTAACTGATTTTCATTAAGGTTTCTGAAATCATCAGGATTTTTAGTTTTATTTTTGCTTGATTTTCAGAAGGGTAACAAAAAAGCCCCTTCTGGTTTTGGAGCATTAGAGCCACAGAGCTTTTGGACATTTCTCTATGATCATGAGGACAGGGAAGGTCATTCTTGTTTCCAAAGAAAGCTGGGATTTTTGCAAAACAGCTTCCCTCCAGGAGCTTGTGCCCTAGCCCCCATCCCAATCCCAACCCCAACCTGCCAAGTACCTTGAGACTTGCAATTCAATCTGTTGGCAATATAATTGTGATGGTTGGCAACCCAGTGTCACTGTAGGAGCTTGTATTCCCATAGTTGAAGGATTTGAGCTCCCTCTCTATTTCTCATCTGCACTGATGTAGAGTGCATAGTGTTCCTGCTTTGTATAATAATGTCTTATTTGCACAGTAATCTCAGCTATGGGATGGAAATGTCTTCTCTGGCCAAAGTTGTGAGCTGTCTAAAATCTGGCAGATCCCATGCTAGAGGTGGCTGCATTTCAGTGGTGGGAAAAGTGATTTTCATATTGTTCTGGCACTGTTCTTGTAAACTGAACTTCTCTTTGAGATCCATGGGAGTTTTGCCTTCTGTGGGCCTGCAGTGCAGGGCCATCAGTATGTAAAACACCAAAAGAATGACTGAGAGGAATGCTATAATGAGGTTTGTTTGGCAGATATTTTGTCCTTATGTTTGGCTTCCCTTGAGATAATCAGAATTGGCTTTTGCACCTCACACTTGAATTTTTTTTCAAAACTAGCTGCGCTCAACAAAACATGTAACTTGCTTGTACAGTTATGTCACCAGTTATGAGCATTTTTGATTCATTTGCAAATGGTTATTCCACGATGATTTTCTGGTGTAATTTGTTACAACCTTGGCTGATAACAAGGTGTGTGACTGTCTGCAATTTGAAATCAGATTCTTTCCAAGGCTGTAGTTAACAATTCATCATGAAAACATTATTAATTAGCATAAGCAGTTCTTTGTTCCACTCCTGCACCTGTGGGCACTTCTGCTTGCCACACTGTGGGCCACTCACTGAGCCAGAGTAGTTGTTTTTGTGGCTACACAGGAAAGTGGTAGAGGAAACTGATGCAAGTGAAACAGAGTTCAGGAAACAAAAATGATTATTTTTCCAGCTGGATCAGTTCCCTGACCTGGCTCATCACACAGCCCCATAAACAGCTGAGCTGGCACAGTGCAGAAGATGGTGCAAGGATGGGGCAAAGTGGCCACGACTACTTCCATTGTTGCCTCGAAAAGCACAATCAGAGTTACTTCTCTGATGATTTATGATCCATATGATCCATATGATTTACATCTGATGGTCTGTATGCAAGCTCTTTTCCGAGGAAAGATCTCACCATTAATGAAGCAAACATTAATACACCTAGAGATTTCTGAATTTAGTGCTATGGCAGAACAAGGAAGATGAAGACCCTGTGGCAGCCAGATTCTTGTCTCCTGCTTGTACAAATTTGACTATCAATGCTATAAAGAACAGGTGCTCCTGTGTGGTGGCACAAAATAATTTTACAGTTGCTGTGTGAGACTGACTGCACAACCATGCAAGATCTCATGGGAAAACCATTTAGTTTAATTGAGCTTTTGAACTCTATCTTGTCCCCTTGTTATACAACTCCAGTGAGAAGCTGAGTTTTTGCTGGTATAATAATACTAAAAAAAAAAAAAAAAAAAAAAAAAAACAGAGGAAATTAAACCACAAACAACTATATTCAAAAAAATAAAGGGTCTGGCTGGTGCCCAAGAAAACAAGGAAATTTAAAGATAAAGAAAACTGTCCTTACTTCACCCCGTTGCGCCTGAGGATGGCTGGGGTTTCCAAAGAAGGCAGGCTGTGACATGCCCTGCTCCGCCGGGGAGTGGCCAGCGCATCGCCAAGGGACGAGCCCTCATCACAGACAAGCTGGACTTTCTCTCTGGCTCCTTAATGGGAAAGTCATGTGGCAACACAGAAACCCAGGCTTTGACATCTAAAAGCCCTCCTGGCCATGTGTGCGGCTGGGATGGATTAGGACTAAATAAAGCCTGGGCTTGCTGACAGGACATGGAACAGGGGAGGCTGTGAGCAGGCTGCACATCCCCTGAAATGGCTGACCGGTGCCCATCTCCCCACCACTTCTTCTTGGCCAGGGATTGGGCACAGCAATGCACCAACCTGCAGCAGGAGCTGCTTTGGCAGCCTGGGAGGAGCAGAGAACCTGTCTACAAACCAGTGTCTTAAACTCAGAAGGCTCTGGATTAGCCAAGGCTCCGGCTTCAATTCTACACTAGGAGTCCAGCTTTCCCTGTGCACTGCCACATTAGAGGGAGGAAAATGGAAAGTGGCAAAGCCAGAACTGTCCAGAGAAAGCCAGCGGTGCTCATGTGGTTTCCCACCCTGCAGCAACACCATGGATCACGTTGGTGGATGGCCTGGCCCAGCCTCCTAATCTCAGGTGTGCACTTCTGGCAGGAAAACTGTCCCAAACCAACACAGATACCTCTGCTCACCTTCAGCCTGAGTAGGCTGGCAGTGCTCAGAGGCCTGGCAGGTCAGTGGGGGGAAAACTAGCAGGGAACAAAATACAAAATAAAACAATCCACTTTGCATGATCGTTTGTTAAGCAAATGCTTGTATTGGTTAATGTAGTTGCTGGTTTCATTATGACAAGGTTTGGCAGCATGGTCTGTGCTTGCAGTCCATGTTAATGATCCCTTTTGACCTCGTAACATCTTAGAGGAGCAAGTTCACCCTTTTTCATTTTTATTCTTTTGTGATACAGGTTTTACTATTGCCACAAGCCTTCAGAGAGGCTCCAGACAGCTCTCATTATTTCAACTCTTAATTCATTGTTAACTTATCACTATTTTATTTATTCTTGAATACTTTAAATAAAAAAGAATTTCCTCTACTGTCCTTCTGAGAATATGTGGCTCTGGTGAATTCATGCGCTTTCATTCAAAATCAAATTAAAAGACCTAGGCAGTGTCACTTGAGTGTGAAAATGTGCCAAATCACTGGGAAAAAAATATGCCGTATCCTTATCTGACATCTGTATCCCTGAAAATGCTTCTTGCAGGTGTGTGTCTTAGCAAAGAGTAAAATCCACACTCCTGATTTATATGTTCACTTTGCTTGCTGAAATCCCATTAAACAAATGAGCTGTATGCATTATTATTATTATTATTATTATTATTATTATTATTATTATTATCATCATCATCATCATCATCATCATCATCATCATCATCATCATCATCATCATCATCATCATTATTATTTTTCTCACTGTCACTTCTCACTTTAGGCTCAACTAATTCCCTTGTACTTGTTTGGATCCCATTAACATTTTCTACCATGAAGTGAAAGGAAAGCAATAAAGGCATTGAAAAAATTCCTATGGACCTGCTACATTATAAAGACAGAAATTGTTTCTAAGTGATTGGAACATTTTGTCCATTTTATTCTTTGATACAGTATGTCCTTTTCTACTCCAGGAATCAGAGATGGATTCAGGCCTAAAAGCCTACTTCATTTATAAGCACATTTCCTAAATTAGGTGCAAAGACTACCATCTCCTTGCACCTCCATTGGCAGAGCCAGACAGCCTGAAATCTCAAGCTTTTTAGCAGTTTGTAGGGGAGATGGGAATCTATAGGCCAATTCTGAGAGAGCACTCATTACTTCAAAACCCGAGCTCTCTCCTAGGTTGCCAGCAAAGAACTACTGGGGAACCTTGACTCCCAAGCAGGGTGGAACATGGGGAACTCAACTGGGCATCCCATGTCCCAGCTGACAGCCTTAATTTCAGACCTGTTGATTATTCTGGGGTTTGGCTTTCTTTTTTTTGACATAGGACTTTTCAAAAGGTCTCAGTTTCAACTGAACACGAATGTGTGAAATTTGTGGAAGCTTGAAAAAACTTGGCAGGCTGGATAAACTCTTTCTCACCTATCTAAAGCCTTCTGTTTTCTCCTGGATGTGATTAGTGGTTTTCAGGCTTATCTAATTTTTTCCCAGTGGAATTGGAGACTCCTGTACAGCGAATTCATTAAGATAGCTTGCGTCTCTCAGATACCTTTTGTTGAGCCTTCAGGAGTTGTACACAGACCTCTCTTCACTCGATACTGCTGAACGACAGGAAAAAATGCTAATATATAGCTTGGTTCCTCCTAGAGGAACTCTTTAACTGTGCTCTTCAAATGCCTATATAAAATTATTGTCAGTAATTTAAAGTTACATATTTTCCATTTTTGACCTTAATGAGTCAATGCACCTACCTCTACTAGGAGAACCTGAAGCACCATGTAAGAGTCTCATTTTTTGAAATGTTGATGTTCACATTCCTACCAGTTCTTACCAGCTGCTGAATAACTAAAACCAACTGTTGATTTTTCCATTGATTCCTAATCATATGATCCACCTAGAGTGTAGTGCCTCCAAAGCCACTTGGCAATTGGGCCTTTTTACATATTTTTTCAGTGGTCAGGTCAAAACGCAGGAAGCTACTAGAGAGTAGCTTGAACTGGATACACACACAGATAATACTGCTAAGAAATGCTTCCTCTTGGAATTATTGGTGTCTGGTGCCACTGTTTTCTAGATAGTTTTCAGTGTGAACTTTCTCAAATGAAACCTCCTTCCAAAGCCAGGCTATGTACAGAAGCTGGCAGAGTCCTTGCAGATGACTCAGGACGGAGCACATAACTGTGTATATCACATCTATACAAACGAGCTTCAGCTGCTTGCTAGCTAACCAACCCGCCAGCGTCCATCTTGACTGTATTTCCCAAAGAAGAGAAAAACTTAGAGGGCAGGATCTTCACATCTGTTTCACCCCGAAACAAGTACATTAGTACAATTGCCAGAGCGCCACAACTTCAGTGTGTAAACCCTGTGCGTTGAGCCATGGCCCCAGCTCACTTCCCGTGTGGCTCTGGCTCACCAGCATGCAGTGCCTGACCCCTCTGCAACTGGGTGATGGCTGTGTGTCTCTTCTGGGACAGGATTAGGCAACCACAGGTGGCACCACCTGCTGCAAAGCTCTCTGCCTGGGTTTACTCTGCTAATGATTCCTAGACATTTAAGAGCCAGCTCAGTTGCTGAAGGGGAAGTGCCCGAGGGGACAATGGGCTCATTGTAGCTGTTCAGCAGTATCAGAGACTTCCTCATTGACTGGCATTCGGCATAGCTTGTTGGGCTGGATGCAAATGGTGTGAGCAGTTGGCTGTGCCTCTCCAGAAAGGTGGCAGGAAGAGTTACACAATGCTACACAATAAAAAAGTACTGCCATGCAACCTCTACCTGCAGCTTGAGGTTTGAAGCCAGTAATACCATCTATTGATAAAGCCAGCAAGAAGTGCCATGGTCATTGTCTTTGCTTACCACAATACCCAGGCCCATTTTGAGCAGGGGAACTGGCATGGAGAGTCCAGAATTCCCAGGTGACATCTCCAGAACCTGCAGCTCTGATTTGATTAGTGTCTTCTGTGGTGATGGTTGAGAATTGCTTGGGGCATTTAGAAAACATAAATTCACATAGAGGCTAACCTAAAGTCTTAAACATTCATAAGAAAACTCACCTATTTAGTCCACCCTCTGCACCCTCTTCCCTATAATCTCTCAAAATATACAAGAGATAGGAGACTCCTTAACAGATCTCCCAAGACCCACCACACCTTACCTGCTTGCCTGCTCTGCAGCTGTATCACAGTTTCCAGAGGATGAAAAGAAGCATAGCTAGCAGGTCGAGGGAGGTGATTCTCCCTCTTTCCTCTGCTCTCATGAGACCCCACCTAGGATACTGTGTTCAGCTCTGGGGCCCTCAATGTAAGAAGGACATGGACCTGTTGGAGCGAGTCCAGAGGAGGGCCACAAGGATGATCAGAAGACTGGAGCACCTCACCTATGAAGACAGACTGAGGGAGGTGGTGTTATCCAGCCTGGAGAAGAGAAGCCTCCAGGGAGACCTTATAGCATCTTATAGCAGTCTTATGGCAGCCTTCCAGTAACTAAAGGGGGTCTACAAGAAAGCCAGTGAGCACTTTGTCAGCGAGTGTAGTGACAGGACAAGTGATAATGGCTTTTAACTGAAAGAGAGTAAATATAGAATCATAGAATCATAGAATGGTTTGGATTTGAAGGGACCCTTAAGGATCATATAGTCGACCCCAACTGCCATGGGCAGGGACACCTTCCACTAGACCAGGTTAATCTAAGCCCCTGTCACCCTGGCCTTAGATTTAGATTAGATATTAGGAAGAAGTTCTTTACTATGAGGGTGGTTAGGCATGGGAACAGGTTGCCCAGAGAAGTTGTAGATGCCCCATCCCTACAAGTGTTCAAGAACATGTTGGATGGGGCTTTGAGCAACCTGGTCTAGTGGAAGGTGTCTCTGCCCAAGGCAGGGAGGTTGAAGTTAGATGATCTTTAAGGTCGCTTACAACCCAAACCATTCTATGAGTGTATGATTCCATTATTCCTAAGTGAGGCTTTCATTTTTATGTTGATACAGCTTCTTTGTATTTTTAGCTCAAGCCCCACTGTCTCATGAAAATCAGTGCTTGCTTCCTGCTGTGCTGCATAGATGTATATTGTATGATTTGTCTTTAACAACAAATACAGTAAGTAATTACAAAAATCAAAGTCAGTGTACCATCCTATAGTCCTGTGGTGGTTTCACTGTGATGGGTGGCTAAACTCCATCACAACACACTTTCACTCACTTTCCTCAAAATAATTTTTTTTTTTTTTTGGGGGGGGGGGGAAAGGAGGGAGAGGGGAGAATATTAAGGAAATAAGAAGGGGCTCACATGTTCACATAGGGACAGGGAGGTCACTCACCAGTTACTGTCACAGGTAAAACAGACTCAACATAGGGAGACTAATATAATTTATTGCATATTTCTAACAGATTAGAGCAATAAGAGGCTAAAAAGAAGCTAAAAATACTTTTCCCCCTCCCCATTCACCCTATTTCCCCTGCTTCCCCCGGGCAGCACAGGGGAATGAGGGATGGGGGCTGCAGTCAGTCCGTAGTGCTTTGTCTCTTTTGGTCCTTCACAGTCACTCTCTGTTCACAGTCACTCTGTCCCCTGCTCCAGTGTGGGGACCACAGGGTCCCTCCCATGAGATGCCATCTTTCTTAAACTGATCTTGCGTGGGCTTCCCACTGACTGCAGTTATTCATGTACTGCACAACATGGGTCCCCCATGGGAAGCATTGCCCCTACTCCTGCGTGGGCTCCTCTCCACGAGCTACAGCTCCGTCCGGGGGCCTGCTCCTGGGGGCGGCTCTCCATAGGCCGCAGCCTCCCCCAGGCCACATCCACCTGTTCTACCGGGGGCTCCTTCATGGGCTGCAGCGTGGAGATCTGCTCCATGTGGGACCCATGGGCTGCAGGGGGACAGCCTGCTCCACCAGGGGCCTCTCCACAGGCTGCAGGGGAACTGCTGCTGCATGCCTGGAGCACTTACTGCCCTCCTGCTGCACTGACCTTGGGGTCTGCAGGGCTGATTCTCACTCCTCTCTCCCAGCTGCTGTTGTACAGCAGTTTTTTTTTTTTTTTTTTTTTTTTTTTTTTCCTGCTTCTTAAAGCTGCTCCCACAGAGGTGTAACCAACATTGCTCATTGGCTCACCTCTGGCCAGCAGCGGATCCTATTTGGAGCTGTGTGGAACTGGCTCTGATCTGACATGGGGCAGTTGTTGGATTCCTCACAAAAGCAACCCCTGAAGCCCCCTGCTACCAAGCCCTTGCCACGTAAACCCAATACAAGTCCATACCACAGAGGTCACTACCACAGCTACGTGTTGTCTCAGGTCAGGCCAAGCTACAAACAACATCAGAAAGCCAGGTAACTGTAGACAGACAGTAAACACAGCACAAAATCTATTCTGGCATATGGTTAATCTCATTTCTTGTAATGTGCCATCCCACAGTGCCAATACTAATCTTTGATAACTGAGACTAGTCTCTCTGCTGCTGGCAAGGGCCCTTTGGTACCAACATGGGGAGGTCTGTAGGTAAGGTGTGGTGTATGAACCTCAGAGTCTAGTCAACACCCAGGGAACTGGCAAGCAGGCATCCCTCAGAGTTCACTTGGAACAGGACTGAATGATGAATTTATCTATATGCATAACTTCAGGCTTCTTCCTCAATTAAATGAAGGTTCAGGTGACTTCCTCCCTACAGCTGTAAAATAAGAAGACTTTTTTAGTGCATGTGTGCACACACACTAGTGGGAAACACTGTAGATATGTTTTTTGTATTTAGTCCAAGGTAAGCAAAGATTTGAAATTTTTGGAGTGGAATTCATTCACAAATCCCAGAGGGTTCTTAAATACTGAATATTAAGAACTCACTGTTAATGACAAACCCTTGTCAGCATGAGCAATCCAGCACCATACTTCAGAGTCTATACTTTAGACAGTTTAATTAGTATAAATTTGATTTCAGGTAAGCTAACTGAGAACAAATTAATTTCATCAAAACCATAGCTCTTGCTTTGAAATGAGTGTATATCATTTGCAATAATGATTACAACTGCTGTGAACTCTATGAGTCCATTTCTAAACATGAGGACCTTTTGATTTACAAGTATGCTTATTTGTGTGACCCTAGTAATGGTTTCATCTTGTGGGGCTATTTTTCATTTTTCTTCATTCCTGAGAACACGTCCTGCAGCAAAAGTTCAAGACCTAAAAACCTGCTGACATTAAAATTCTCAGACTCATTTACTTCTCTGAATGTCATGTGGTGGAAAGACGAGACAGATTTTCTTGCCTCTGGCCTAGTCCTCTCTTCCTGATCTGAAGATGTCGGCATTACTGAAGCATCTTGGTTTGGCATTTGTTTTATCTCTTGTTTGCGAAGATACTGTTCTGAATAGCACTTTCTTTTTTTGTGGTACCAAATGGCTGGATATTAAAAGGGAAAAACAGTAGTGGAAAAGACATTTGTCTTTTCTGAAGAACAGCAAGCAGAACTAAATGTTGAATTAGTCTCCAGCTGTCTGGTAGACTGGCTGTACCAATGCTGCAGAACAGCCATCCTTTTTGTAGCCATCTCCCCAGTGTTCCCATACACTCACACAGGGGCATATCAAGCAACTTTATTCACTTCCATGATGATTCTTCAGATTACCCAAAATAAGTTAACGAAAATAACAACAATGTTTGTTGCTCTCAGTTCAGGTATTCAGTTTCATCTGATAATATGCACAAGTTATCATACTTGTCTGTACGGAAGTTTTTTTAAAAGAGTGTCACTAAAGTAAAGTTGACAACTAATTTCAGTCAGGGAGGCAAAAGGATGAAGAAAGGGTTTCTGCTATGACAGCAAATTTAGTAGACAGAAACAATGCATGATTTGAGCGCACATATCCTTAATGCTATGTATGAAATTTTTTTCTTCAATACATAGAGTTAAAAATAAAAACTTCCTTAAACTCCAGCCACACCTCTGCTTCTTGTAGTTAAAATCACAAGAAGTAGGGAAAGGGAAACAAGAAGTTCAACAGGTTAATATGACTATCAAAAGAAAAAAGAAATCCATCAGATTAAAAAGATTAATCACTAGTCTTTGTCTTCCTTATTTCTTTCTTCTTTCTTTCTTTCTTTCTTTCTTCTTTCTTTCTTCTTTCTTTCTTTCTTTCTTTCTTTCTTCTTTCTTCTTTCTTTCTTTCTTTCTTTCTTTCTTCCTTCCTTCCTTCCTTCCTTCCTTCCTTCCTTCCTTCCTTCCTTCCTTCCTTCCTTCCTTCCTTCCTTCCTTCCTTCCTTCTTTCCTTCCTTCCTTCCTTCCTTCCTTCCTTCCTTCCTTCCTTCCTTCCTTCCTTCCTTCCTTCCTTCCTTCTTCCTTCCTTCCTTCCTTCCTTCCTTCCTTCCTTCCTTCCTTCCTTCCTTCCTTCCTTCCTTCCTTCCTTCCTTCCTTCCTTCCTTCCTTCCTTCCTTCCTTCCTTCCTTTCCCCTCCCCCTTTATTTAACAATCTAGAACTCTCCTGAAATCAGGTGGTGATCCCTATGCTTCTAAAAGATCTCAGTAGGCTTACCTCTTAAATCGGAAATAGCTGCATGGTAGCTCCTGACTGTACAAGCAGCCAGTGGCCACTGAGATCAGGCCAGCTTTCTCCTTTGCCTGAGGGATGGAAACTCACATACCCAGTTGCGAATGCTCTTAGATCTGGAAAAGCAACTGTGCCCTCACTTACTCCAGCTAAATACATCTTTCATTGCTGGAAGTCATGCATTGTGGATTAAGCTAAGCAGAAAGTCTAGGAATGACCTTATCCTCTCTGGATAGCCCAGCAATCATGACATGTGAAGGGGAGAAAGATGTGCCTGACTCCCCCAGCAGGAGCTGAAGTCAGATTCCCTGTACCCAGGGGATTATAGCCATTGTTAAAGCAGGAGTCATGCCACCGCTGTCACCCACTGGGCTCTGAAAGACAGCCACGCTTACCACAGTATTTCATACAGAGCATCATTCAATGGGTTTGCTTGGGAACTTCTGAATGAATCAACTTGTTTGTGTGGAATATATAGAAAAAGACCACATCTGTGGTCATGATAGGGCTTAACTATGAGACAGGCTCTGAATTGCACAGTTCTGTTATGACTGAGGCACTACTGGGCATACCCAGGAGCACACATCTGTGTACCAAGGGAATGTTCAATCCTGTTCATAAACTGCACGTGCTGGGCCTAAATTTTTAGTGGGAGATGTCAAAGTTGTATTTTGGGTGTCTAAATCCTTTCATTTCTCTGGGTATGCCTACAAGAAGCGCACTCAAATCCACAGAAATGCACTTTTTAATGACAAGGTCAGGCTGCTAGTGCTATGCGTACCGGGGCTAGTATGACCAGTGAGCTCTGTATCTGGGAAGGAGTATCTAGAAAAATGTGGAAGTCCCCATCACAACATCTACAGATGCCACTAGTGATAGCAGTATCATCCCCCTTCTGATTTCTAGGATGTCAGTACTTTCCATACCCTGGTTTCCAGTTAGCCCATGTACCTTCCTTCTGCATAGCTCCCTTCAAGATGATGCTCTGAATGCATACTCCTAACTTCCCAGAAGAAAACAATTCATTGCTACCTCTAACCATTCTCTCACACAACAAAAGCACACAGCATCTCCCAAACATCTGCTCTGGTCCTGTGTCTTGGACAAGGATTTATACAGAACAACACAGGCATTAGCAGAAACAAACCAGATAAGTGCTCAGATGCTAGAAAACACTTTATGTTCATGTATTCCCTTAAAACTCACAAACCAGTAGAGCTGGAAGTTTTTGCTACTATTCCTTGCAACAGATCTAAGAACTGATTTATGTACTCATTAGTGAGATGGCAGTAATAGGATGGAACTCACAGTGCTAACAAAGTCACCCCCAGCACAGCATGGTACCAGCAATACTGGCACAGGAGTGCAAGGCAGTAAAAGAAGAGCACTGTGTTCAGCTGAAATTACAGAGCTGATGTGGACACTCTGATATATCCAGCCACTAATACTGGATAAATTCTGTGCCTTGTAAAAATCTGTTTGCCACTTCCAGATGCTCACACCCATAGCTAGTTACTGAATTTGGGTGATTCAGATGTAAGTAATTAACATACCAGTCTTGTTAACATTCCATTTACTTTAATTCTGATGAAGCATCATATTGTAAAGCAGACAACAATGAAAAGCATGTCCTTTCTCAAATTGTTTAAATATATTAATCATGAAAGCCATGATGGATTTTAATTAGTCATTTTTAAATTTGGGGGGCAGGGAGGGGAAGAGGGATTAGCTGACAAAACTGAGCAATACCACTGCCAGAACTTCCAGCTCTTTTAATAACTGTGTATGAAATGAGATAAAAAAAATCTTTAGATTAGTGACCAGACCAAAAGATATTTTTACAGCTGCCAAGGTTCTCATTGAAGATATAAACCAGAATCTAAAGGGATTCTGTGTATGTGTGTGTTGCATTAAGAAATCCTACTTACAACAGCACTAACATTAGCTTTGACGGAGGCTGAATAGTGGAAGGGGAGGGTGTGGGCTTGGCAGCAAATGCCTTCTGTCCAGTGCAGTGCTAATATATCCAAACAAAATCATTTAAGGAGACAGGTTTCTTGTCACACATTGTTGTTCTATTTAGCACGTGTGTACAGGTTATGAAAGGGTTGGATTCTCTCTTGTGTTCCTCAGGTGGAGGATGAGGCTGGAGTGGCCAGTTAGGAGGTGTTACTCCTGTCAGTGAGCAACTCTGTGGCACAGGGACATACTGCAGTCAGCAAGCATCTGCCTCCCCCTCCCCACCTTGCCCCACTTAGCACAGGTCAGATATAAAATCTTTTAAGAAGTCTCTTCTATCCCAACAATGTCCCAAGAGTGGTCTTGCAGTTGAACTGAAAATGAGTGGGCAGACTGGAGATCAGGCCCAGGTTAAAATCCATTCTTACCACTCATCTGGTGCAAGTTTAGTTTTAAGGACTACAGGGAAACAGTGCAGAATTGGAACTCAGCATGGAGAGAGCTCTACTGATGCTATTGTTAACTGAAAGCCAAATATTTGATGCAGTGCCCAAAGACATGATTAGGAAATGAGTTTGGGCTGGTGAAAGCTGCCAGATTGCTAGCACTGGGATATGAAGCATCTTGTGAAGTCTCAGAAACCTTTCTGTAGCTGCAGATGAGGATTCATAGTCAGCTTATTGCTGATCTAAAACTCCGGAGTAGGAGGAGGTAGTTCTCTCTTACACAAGGACACAGAAGCCTGAGTAATGTCATGTCCTCTGGTGTTTGGTGTCCTCTGGTGAGCTGGTGTTTACTGGCCCTACATTCCTAACTGTGAACCAGAGATGACTGCCACTCATACGCCATACAGGCACTGTCCAAAATCATTGAAGCCACTACTGCATACACTGCAGAAGTTACCTCCTGTCTGTTGAAACCCATGCAGGCATTAACAGTGGAAATACTTTAAAGTGCTGGAGCTGTTGGTGTTTTAGTAGCTGGACTTGATGCATTAACCTATTGCTCACAGGCCTCTCATTAAGTGGGAATAATTTTCAGGCAGTAACATTTCAACTAAACCCAAATGTAATTGAAGGATCTGTCTTTCTATGATAAGTCCAAACACCTCCACCTATAGAACAAGTTTTCTTTTACTGAAACATTTTCTTTTGTAGGGGGCATATTTCCTTTTCATTCTGCCATACAAGCTCCAAGAATGATCAAAGTCACAAATCGCAGCTGAAAGCAGTTACAAGAAACTGGAGATAATAAAACAAATATTGTAAGACCCCTAATATGTGCGGCTCTCATAAAAAATGAGCAATCGGGAAATATCTCTGCAACTCCTCTTTTAAGTTCATTTAGTACTTTTATTACATGAGTTCTGAAGAGCTAAAGTCATAATTTTCCAAAAGCATCATAATGCTGTTTCTACTTAGAGATTTTTGGAAAATTTTGTAAATAAGCAAACATCTTCATGACATGTATTAAATGCAAACTGAACAAGATTAAGATACCAGAGCAAAACAAAGTACATAATAACAGAACAGTCGCAGATTATAAATCACAGACTATAAATCACAGTAGTCCTTCAAAATCTCCCATCCATACTTTTGCAATTCATTTCTGGGATTGATGGCCTAATTCATGTTCAATTTATCACTTGGCACTTGTAATAAATTCTTAAGATGAATGCAAAAAGAAATATTATTTTATTCTATGAATAATGTCAGAAAGTTCTATGAAGCATTTGAAATATATCTCATCAGATGAATGGAAATAAAACACAGTCCTGTTCCTTGACAACTTATTTCTCCAGCTTTTAACAAAAATGTTCAAAGAAACAAGAAAAGGCTCTGGGAGGGCAACTAAGATTGTAACACATTTTCTTGGAGAAAGGGATAATTTGGATTTTTTTTTCTGAAGATTGAATCTCAAACATATTTGAAAAATGGTCAGGAGCCATATGTCTGAAATTTTCAAGGAATATTAAGGCTAACAGGCTAAATGTCTGCCCTGAGATGTTTTAGAGGATGCAGATTGGCTAAACGGTGTCCAGCTTTTGAAAACCTGGATATACTCCAATTTGAAGCTTGGAGAAAAGGGCCTTAATGAGTCTTTGGTATCTGCTTCTATTGATCAACAGAACATCTTGAGTTGGGTAAAAGATGGATGCAATTTGTGAAGATCGAAACCTAAGGCAACAGCTCTTGCCCTTATATGCACTGCTTCAAAGGCTTCCTGTGAAGCCTTGAAGATCAAGGAAAAGGGAAAGATCAAGGGAATGAACTATCTTGGTCTGACCTGCCCTCTGGTCAAGCTGTCTGGGGAGGTGGCATGTAGGGACTTTCAAGCCATTCTGCTGTCAGACCCAGCAAGGCAGCATAAAGTCCATGAATCCACAGTTTGGGTGGTATTACTATTGCCTCTGTCAACCTCACTGTCTGCATCTTCATGGGAAACAGGATTTGAAAGGCCATATGTTGCTGCCACTGAGAAGATGCACTCTTTCTCTCCTACCCACTAAAAAGGGAAAAGTACTTGAAGGTTTGCCTCTTTTTGCCTCTTTTTTATTCTTTTGACTAGAAGAGAATGTATTGGATCTGCACTGATAGATGCCCTTCAAGCTGCATTCATGCTGCAGCTGATCTCAGCATTGAAGGCTTATCAAGATATACATGTACATTTAATTTTTCAGTATTCAGGGCTGTCCCCAGAATGAGTATCTCAGTCACTTTGGGCTGCCTGGCTGGGCATTGCCTTGAAGGTATCCTCAGCAGAAGAGCCTGACCACTGCTGGTGGTCCTGGCTGTGTTCCTGCTGCCAGGGGAATGAAGAAGAAGAAGCTGTAATTCTACTGAACTGCACAGGGAATTTTTAGTGCAATCTTCTGAAAGATGATTAGTTAGAACATACTACACTGACTCAAAAATTACATAAAATTCCCATCATGCTTGATTCAATGATGAGAGGGTCACCTCAAGAGATGACAGACCTAACATGTTTATGAGTCCTAAGGGATTACAGTGTTTTATTAATCCTGGGTGAAAACAAACTTGGAAGCAGAAAAGGTAGCTTTACTTGTGCCACAAATCAGTCTTGCCTCCAAGAGCACACTGTTCCTGACTACCTTAAATGTCTTTAGAGTTGGCTGTTCTTTGTTTCTATCTTGATTCACAATTGCCTTCCAAAGTGAAAAGTACTTCAGATGAAACAGGAAATCTGATTAGCAAGTTCTACCAAGTGTGCAACATACAGCATCCTGAATTTGGACCGAGTTGGGAAACATAATGGAAATTTTTACTGTGTATGAAAACAGTTATTATCATGACTTCAAAGCTCCTCAACCAACTTTCTGTATAATTTAATCTGCTTTTTACATGTCAGTAGTGTACTCAAAATATACTGCCAGTATGTCCAACCATTACAATAAACATGAAGTGTTTGTGTTGGCACCTGAGACACAATTAGACATTTGCTTGTTTGTATTTTAAAGCATAAAGTAAGCTAACCAGTTCTCCTGATGGTCAAAAATGAACAGAAGAGACTTGTTTGATCCAAAAAAGTTGCTTGAGAGAATCAGGAGCAACTAAAAAGCTGTATACATAGAGGATAGAATGGAAATTGCATTCAGTCCTCAGTGCTGTGATTTGCTGGTACACAGCCGTAATAAAACATCTTTAGTCAGCTTTGATGGAAGATGTAAGTCTGTTAACCTGATGGAGTCTGTGGGAATAACAAAAAGGCTTTGTCTCTGATGTGGGAAGGTCTCCAGCATCCTTTCTGAAAAGCACCAGCCTGACACATCTCTAATCTAAAATCTTTTATGTGGCCATGAATAATAATGGAAATAAAGGTGCATGTCCAAAAATCATATCCTGCCCTGTGAAAGTGTTTTGAGAAAGCTCACCAACTATGGGCAGCACTTACTACAGTCTTGTCTGAAAACGAAGTCTGGGCTTATGATAGGCCCAGGGAATGCAGATTCTGTTTTCTTTAGGCAGGAGACAACCATAGTGAATTGACCAGCGCAGCACTGCTTCTGGTACTCAAACCAGATCACTGAAAGCCAGTGTGAGTATCTCTGCCCTCTTCTGCAACTGATAGTCCATTTTGGTATCCCTTAAATGAACAAGAGAATGAGGCTGTGGATTCTCAGCATCTGATTTCCCTTCCATGAGGGGACCGTTAGAAGCGTTTAGGTCACATAAGCTGTATTTTCATGTAGTATTGTATTTTACATCTAGAAGGAGCGGTACATGGACTGGATCTGCTGCACTAGGTCCAGCTGTCCAGGAAGCCAAGAATGGGGCTGTGACAGCCACCATGGCCAATGCTGCAGCTTTTATGATCTGAGCCCTTTTGTTATGTTGAGGAGAGCCAGCTTGGGCCTTGCTTGCATTTGGTCTTTGGAAGAAAGGGTCAATTGCCCCAGTTTTGCCAGCTGAAGGGGCTCTGTGCCAACAGAAAACTGGGAGGAGAAGCAGGACAACCAGCTCCTCAGAGCGGGAGGGGAAAGAGGCTGCCAGGGCTGCCAGGCCCTGCTGTTTGTTTGTATTTTTGTTTTCAGTTCTGCCTTGAAATAAAACATATTACTAAACCTCTGCAAACTACTGCATTGTATAAGTCAGCCCTATGATTCAGCCTACGATCTCACAGAAACATCTATGGTAACATGTAGGAATACTGAGGCAAAAGAAGATAGGCTGTGATCTCAGCAGCTACTTGTGCTGGCAGGAGCAAATATCTGCACAAAAGCAAAACTAAGAAAACATCAATTTTATATACTTTTTGGACTGCAGCTTGAATCACTCGATTTTTTTTTCATGCTCAGCTCCTTTGTTTCAGTCCTACTACTGCTTGTTTTTCAAATTGATTATTTGCTGCAGGATTTTTTTCTAATTTAACAGGCAGCTGGAGCTTATTAGACATGATTTTCTGCTGTAATATTTTATATCACTACTTGATAATGGCACACCTGTAAACACCCTCTATAACTAGCAACTTCAGGCACTTGTGAAATCCGCCTGCTACAGCTTATGTGGCAGGGATGCTGGGTAACCACAGCATAGCAGTGTAGGTCCAAACTTTCTTAAGCACATTTTTTTCCTGTTTCCTAATCTCCCCTGACATAATGTTGAAAGTTATTACTTAGCTGCATAAAGAGAAACATCTGTCAATTATTTACCTGCTTACATGTGGGACCAGGTAGCCAGAAGCTGTTACAGCAAGCCAAGGCAAATGCCCAGTCTCCACGAAAGCAGAAAACCAACTGCAGCCACCTAACTCAACTATCTAGGGTAAGTCAATAAAAATCTGTTCTCTTTCAGAGAACAACAGAGATTTCTCCAAATATCATTTTTGACATCCAAGTCACGGCGGAGTAGACCTTGAACCTCTCTGGAGATCTCTTGGAAAATGAGATTTTTAGCAGCTGCAAGTAAATATTTAAGTAAGTATTCAAATGCACAACTTGCTGAGTAGATGAAGGGAGATTTTTCTTGCTCATCTATGAAGTACATCCTATTCATGCTGTGCAACAAAAATGCTACCATCTGAGGTCCAGTCTGCACCCACAGTGCTCCTGTCATAAGTTACAAAATTTACTGCTTTTCCAGTTTTCCTGGTGTAAAGACTGGACTCTTCAGAAGCACTCAGTGTCTGCTGAAGCCTGATCCTGTTGGGAGTCACTATGAAGTTATCACTTATTTCAGTGGAAGAAGAAACATGAATAAAAGGTTTAGGTTATATGTGCCAGGACTAAAATGTCCATTTTTTCCCTTCTGTCCTGCAAATAACAGGAAACTGTACCAAAGGTTTTGTGAGACTGCTCAGAAAGAGCATCTGGAAAAAAAAGTCACTCTTGAAGAAATTTGTTCTTTCCTCTCACGACTTATAGGCAGATTTTTGCCAATGTTACTTTGTACTAGATATTTTTTGCTATGGATAGTAGACCCCTTTGAGTTGGGGGTTTCTTACCGGGCTCTCTGCATCTTAAAAAGAGAAACCCAAGACTCTGGTTTTAGGCTTGCTGTGTGCTTGAATTTGGTCTAGAGGAGTCTTCAGTGGACCCCTCCCTGCCAAATTGAAAAAAGTTAATGAAAACCAGTGTTTTAGACTACTCTTGCTTTAAATTAAAAGATACCTTTTGATAAACAGAAATTCTGCCATTTAAATATCTAAATATCTGACTCATGTTATTAACTCTTTTTTTTTTCTTTTTTTTTTTTTTCTTTTTTCTTTTTTTTTTTTTTCTTTTTCCTCCTATTTCTTTTTTTCCTTTGGCAGTCTCTATGCGGAGGATGGCATTTCTGGACTAGAGTTGGCTCTTTACTGACACCCTGAATCCAGTCTGGGTAAATATGATCAGTTTGGTGATAGTGGTGGAGATGTGTGTTTGTGGGGGGGGCTTTTCTGAGATTTACGGAGAGAGAAAAGTCTAATCCCAAAGAATTTATGCTATATATTAGCAGCAAGATTTCCAGATGTAGGGAGGGTTAAAACACTTGCTAATAGATAATTCTAGGCATATGTTATTCACTTCCCCACAGAAGAACTGAAAGCATGAGGAATATATTTCTCCTCCCTTCTGCCCTCCCCTTCCTTCTGCTGCCCCCATACAACTGGATTGATTAACAGAACCATTTCCCTAAATTGCTTGCTCACAAATTATAGCAGTGAACTTCCAGAAATAATGTACTAAAGATTTTGTAGAAGATAAACGTGGATTACATTTGCTTGTTAAATAGTCAACATTCATGTAGCAGTGTGTCAGCTACTGAAATAACTGTGTGCTGACCTCAGCTTTGCAGATGATCTTTTATTTGTGGATGCTCTATCTTTTCAATAATAATAGTAAGAGGGAAAACAGAACACACTTAGTATTGGTTACAGGGAGATCAGTTAGGCCAATGCAGAGCATTTTTGAAAATCCCAGACAATGGAAGCTAAAATGCTTATTGTGCGGGCTGGATAGGAAAAATGTGGAACCTATAGAAGCCAGAAGCAAAATGGCCAGCTTAAGGCAGCATTATCAGCAGCTGCTTTTCAGTCTTAAATAAAAAGTGTTTTTTTTAAGGAGGTCTGCTGGGAATACTCCTACAACTAAGTGAACCCATAACAGCATGCTACTGATGACTAAGTAAATGGAGATGGAGGAGGAGAGTTCAATGGCTCCCAAAGGAGTTGCCATATTTCTTTCCAGGATTTCTTGGACAGAAGGACATCTGAGCTGTTCATGATGCCTCCATAACGAATACAGTCATTGTGAGACCTGGTACGCATACACCTCTCTAATGTTTTGATGTGTGCAGTGGGTCCAACACACATGGCAGGCCTCAGACTCAGTGACTACACCTCTACTCATATCATAGGGCTAAGCTATGACATAGTGGCCATCATCCATCATCCATGTCAAATTGCTACCATGGTGCTGGCTCTCTCTGCGCCAGCTGTTGCCCTCCCAGACAATATGTGGGTATGGAAACACCCTGAAGATGTAGATTGCATGTGAATTCCCTGTTTTGAAAGAAAAAATAGGATGGGTGGGAACTGTGCTGAGCCCATTGGAATTAGTGCAAGAAAACAAGCATTGTCCTGTTTCTTTAATAGTAAAAATATCAGGACAATATACAGGCTGTAAAGTTGAGCAAGGATGCCTTTTGTTGCTCTATAAGGGACCTTGCTGAGATGTGCATTGGGGGATGTCCTGGCCAATTTTACAAAATCTTCAGATTTTCCTGGGACAAAAACAGAAAATTGGAAACATTTGCATAAAGGATATTCCATGACTTATAACTTCCTTTCAACTGTTCTTTTTTTTTTTTTTTTTTCTTTTTTCTTTTAATGTCAGTTCTGCCAGAATTATATGCTGCTCTTGTGTACAAGATACTACACAATTCATGCAGCAATGAAGAACTCGCTACTTTGCTGCAACTTGAGTGAAAACTCTACTTAGAAGTCACAGTTCAAGGATGCTTAGAACTAACCGTAGATGCTGGTGAGATTTATCTTCTAGTCTATTCAGTCCTTAAACCGCTTCTTCTATTCAGGCCAGGCTTTCTGTGAACCCATCTTGTCAGCTTCTAATTTCTTATTCTGAATTCCTAATTTTTACCTGCAGCTTGATAGTACAGAGAGCTACTGTCAGGGGCACACATGCTGCAAATGCCATTGGAGGTAAGTCAGTCATTTCAAAGACATTTTTAAAATATCATCTCCACGGCTTGTGTGGCCATTTGTTAGAAACAAATGGCATTTGGAGAGCCTGGAAACCAGGAGCAGCCATTAGACAGATCTAAAATATGTGTCATCTGTTTAGTGTTGTATTCCCTTATGCACTGTCTCTTCTCAGGAGGCGAGTCCCTGGAGATTTGTGAGATCAGAGGGAAACAGGAGACCCATCTGCAACCTGCTGATTAGCGAGTCATCAGCAGATTAATTTGTACAAAGGGATCACAGTAATGGGCTGAGGCCAGCTGAGTGCCTATATGGTCCTGAAAGCACTAGTGCCACAGAGATGGGGAAAACCAGATGAAGTGACTTCAAGGAAGGGCACCTTAAAACAGAAAGAAAAAGAAGGGTGGGATTGTTGGGTGAGTCATTCCAGAATACTTGGCGTTGATATCAAATCAACGGGTTCAGCCTGGCCATGCAGTTTCCTTTCTTTCTGGACATGGATCTCTA
>NW_028137067.1:0-34485 GCF_965140915.1 Aythya marila | reverse complement strand
ACCGTTGGCGGCACGGCTGGGACGACGAAGGGGGAGTTTTGCGTCTGCGCAAGCCGCGGAAGCCGTCTGGGGAAACCCTCTGTGGGAAAAAGGCCGCTGGGCTGAGCTCTGGGGCGCTGGGCTCGCCAGCAGGGCCGCAGCCCCGGGAGGAGCGGGAGCCGGCTGCTGGACCTGCCATGGTGGCTGGAGAGTGGGGCGGTTGCTTGGGGAACCCGGGCAACGGGGGTTCCGTCCCAACGGCTCACCAGCCCCTCGCCGACATCTTGGGGAGGACTGCAGGCTTTGGACCCAAGCAGGCTGCCCAGCGCAAGACTTGGCCATGTTCATTAGAACATTACTAGCCTCTAAGCCTCATGGCATCACCTTCCATCTTGACTGCTAAACCTCCTTGCTCCCTACTATCTTCTTTGCCAAGATACAGCTGTCCACATTTACTTTTCCTACTTGGCTGGACTGAATTTAAGAAGGGAGCTTGCAACTCTTCCTCTTGTTTGCCACTTCATCATCAAACCAAATGAAAACCATTTGCCTTTAACCTCTTTATTTCAGGCCTTCTTTCCTAGTGGTCATTCAAAACTGGGAAAAAAATAGTCTACCAAGTGGGTTTTTTTTTTGATTTGATAATAAATCTGCAGACTGTTAAGTCATCAAGCACTTCAAGACTGTTTGAAATAATCTCGAGATTAATATAAAAGGAATTCCTCACACACGCTGCGGCCGCTTACCTTTAGTATAGTCGTTGGATGCGATGGAGCAGTATTTCTTGCTTTCGCCTGCACTGGAAGTCTTCCCTTCCTTGTAAGGTTGTTTACTGCTCTCACTTCTGCATTACTGACATGAAGAGCCATCTGGAGGATGGGATTCTTCCTTCTTCTCCCGCGTTACCTTCTGGAAACGAGGATCCAAGTGTTCCAAGGAGCCTTTTGCTTTCCTGGTGTTTCTCCTTTTTCTTCTTTTTCTTCTCCTTTTTCTTCTTTTTCTTACGCTTGCGATTGGCATTGTCAAAGCGGAGCGCACAGAAACACAAATCATGAAGTCTGAAAGAAACATGCAAGTTAAAAAGGGAAAAAAAGATGTGGCACTTGTTGCCTATATGAAACCGGATTTATTTTACCACAGGTGATGATTTGCAGCATGTCAGCTATTTTGTGGTGCTTTGTGCACACGCAACTTACTTTAGATGCAGCAAACTTAAGCCGTCAGATTGAAGGACCATAGGTCCTGGTTTGTACACAGATCATTAACAACGGCTAGCACTGGAATATGTGCAAGCAGAAAAAATCTTTTAACCTAATCTGGAATGGTGTACGGATGTGATTCGAACTATGTGGTCCAAAGCTAGTGCTCTGACACAATTCAGCAAGAGCTTTCCTGTCTTCACTGATCAACCTAACAACATGATCCCCAGCCAGCTGGTGCTATCTAAAGAACTTAGAAACTACCAGAAAAAAAAAAAAAAAAAAAAAAAAAAAGACATGAGAAGCACCCAGAAAAGAATTAGGATAAAAAATGAGGAGTATGCTGGAATCCTTGCTTACTTGGAATCCTTCTCTCCATCTTTATCCTTAGACTTCTTTTTCTTCCAGAACTTGTGATATTTTTGCATTTTTTTCACCACCTACAAGCTCCTTTTCTATCTTTCTGTCTTTCCTTTCTATTTCACTTTCACTACCTTCTGCACGGGTATATTTTCTTTTTCTGTTTCCTTCTGTTTCATTTTTCTGGCGACAGTTCTCCAAATGAGCTGACACAGGTGGAAGCGCATGTCTTTCACGAGAATGTCTTCCGGAATGTTGCTGAGGTACCGAGTAACGATGCAAGTCTGCTCGGGGTGTGCTAAAGCGACGTACATCTTCCTCTCTCAAGAGGGAACCGTGAGGCCATCTGCTTTTGTAATGATAATGCTTATGTGACCTGCTGTAGTAAGTTGCAGTCGATCTGTCAAAGGCTGAATCGCCGTGAGAGAACTTTCTCTCTCTACTGTCTCCTGTCGCATGAGGTGAATAGTAATCCTTGTAATAGCCACATCTTTCCCATCTCCGTGCTTCGTCTCGATAGTATCTTTCTCTGCTCCAACTTCTTTCCCCTTTGGATCGGTAGTACCTATTGCTACCTTGTTCTGATCTTCCTCCGCTGCCAGATCTGTACTTTGAATATTTGACTGCTCTTCTGCCATTCTCAGGGCTGTTTCTTTCACGAGGGAAAGATCTGTACCTGCTTCCCTCCCAGTACTCCTGCTTGTGACTCTTTTGCTCAACAAATTCCACGCTCTGAGAACACCTCCTCTTGCTGGAAGGACCTGCTTTTTGACTCTCCTTCTCTTCACTAGGAGCATGTTCCCTCTTGCTTCGGTAATGCTCTTTCTCAGTGGTTTTAGTCTTGTCCTTTGTATCTTGGCGTCTATCTGCAATAGCTAAGGAAGAAAGATTGTTAGAGCTACATTCAGTGTCAGACTTGAGAGAGGAAGTTTGCCGCAATTTCTCACCAGGCTCACAAGACTCTTTGCCGGACAAAACGGTTTCTTTTGAAATGAGGTCACGTTCTTTTGATCTTCTTGCTTTCTCCTTGTCTCCACCGTCATCACATTGGTACTGGGCGAGGTATTCATCATTCCCAGGAGATTTCGGAGGTTCCGCAACACTGCACAAAATAAAATCACATTTCTCACTTCTGCTGAAGGACGTGAATATTAAGAGTAAAACCTTCCAACGTCGAACAAACAAACAAAAACCTCCGGACTACAGGAACGCTCGCAAAGATATGCCATTTAGAAACCTCTCCTGTGATTAGGACACCTTCTTCAGCTCCCAGAGAAAGTGCTTTTTCCCCTCTTGCTTCTGAAGCCATTGCACTAAAAAAGCAAACGCATCTGTCTCCTTCCACCTGCTGCTCTGAGAAAAAAGGCATAGGGGCGAGCGGGGAACAGCCAGTGTTTCTCCAGACAGTGGAGAAAAATGGAAAAACATTCTATAAAGGAACACAAGTTCTCCTTGAGGCACCAACCTGCATCAGAGTGATATGCTCAGTGCTGTTCATTAGTTCTGTTCGTGACACTGGACACACAGTATGGAATTGTACTAATTTAAATCCTTCCATTAAATACTATTAGTAGACAGATAAAACTGTAACGAACTTCCATAAAGTCTTGTCTTAATCAGACTGTGCTCATTTTACCTCATTTCCTCTGACAAACTGTTCAGCTGGCTGGCTGTGAAAGACTCCGTGATGACTTCTCGATTGACTGAAGGCATAGCTCCAGGCATCTGCAATTAAAACGCACAAGTCAGCAGACAAAAAAATACTATTTGTAGTAGTACTGAGGACTAGTCTTGTCAGAATGTCTCCATTAAATGGTAAGCAAGACCACTGTGAGTTGTATGCATTATCTACACTTCAAAGATAACCCCAACTCACCCCCCAAAATCTACTTTATGAAACTTAGGAATTTTTATCTCAGCTGAGCTTAAGTTGACAAGTTCTAATGTAAGCTCAGGTCTGCAAATTCTAAGGGGATAATACCACAAAGTCTTACGATCACATGTGTGCTGTGTTTTCTCAGTATTTCACCTGAATTAGGAACACAATAAACACTCCCGAATACATCGTAGGTGAGAAATTCTCCATGGAGCAAATCTATGTTTCAAGCGATCCATTTGTTTTAGAAAAGAACATCTCAGAAGGTTTAACAGGTTCAACTCGGCAAGTGGAATCATCAAGTTTCAGTCCGTTTTCTTTAGATTCATTAACTAACCTAATAGCACCATTTAGTGAATCTGTTTTTGGCAGCTCATGCTGGAATCTTCCTTTGTCAGCATTCTGACAGGAAGAATTGGAATGCTGCAATGTACGGACTACCTTTCCAACCAAAATTCCATTAGAGGACATTGCATTGCATTTCAAATTCCTTTGAAATAAGCCCTTTGACTCCTCCTCAGATTTTCCTGAAGATTCTGCACCATAAGGGACTGTGTTATCAGAGCTGAGTTTAGGATTTTCATTCACTGTTGGCTCCACAAAAATTTCATCAGAAACTTTTTTGTTTGTTTGCATTTGCTTCATTTGCATTACCGAATTTGTAATTGTGGATGAAGGAACAGCCTGGTAGAGATCTTCATCCTCCACAGCACTGCTAAGAAAGTCAGGCTGTGACACAGTCTGACGAGCAGGCAATTTATTGTGAATACTGATGGTGATCTTCTGTTTTCTTGACGTATCAGTAATTGAAGGCCTGGTAATTGCCTGGTTTTGAACACAGGCCATTGGTGGTGCTGAAGATGGCCTTTTTAGGGTGACACCAGTGGTCTTTGCGTCCTCTTTTATGGATCCATTTCCATTTAAACGGCTTGAATTCTGTATTTAAAAAGAAGAAATTGCAAGATGGATTAACGCAAACACTGCATGTAACATTTTGAAACACAAAACTCTCCTACTGAGTGTTTCTACAAATGGTCTTAACACCTAAAAAGAAAAACACACTGCCCTTTAAGGATAAATGCAAGTCCAATAAGCGTATTCAATTCCTGCTTTTGGTTTACTGCAGATTGGTATCAAATTAACATCATCTTTGAAAACCAACCAAGCAACTTAACATTACCTGCTGCTATTCCCAAATATATTTATTTTCCCCTTTAAACATACCCTGAAAAGCCTGAAGTAATCGTTCTGGTGCTCAGGAATAAGACATTTAGTTTTCCCTGTCTTAGCTAAAGTGACAAGGATAGGAAAAACAAGTCCTCTTTTAAATGATTTGAGGATTAGTACACTCTGCTTAAATTGTCAAAGAGCGTAGCTCTCTGTGCTTTAGAAAGCTGTCTTGGAGGTATAAAGTAATGGAGTCGCATGGCTGCACAATTTAGCAGTAACCACTGTTTGAATGACTCTGGCTGTAGCATGAGGGCTGTGAAGAAAGCTGCAGCGTGGGAAGGAAAACAAAACTAAGATGCCGAAAACCAAACAAAAAACCCCACACCAAACCCCAAACCCACTAGCAGTTTGGTGCCGTTATCTGCCCTCCCGCTTCCCTGAATTACCTTAATCATATGAGGAAGAAGTCGTGGTCCCAGAAATCCAGCCTGCTTACTATTAGCCCCCTGCTGACCAGGAGGGAATGAACAGGGATAAGATGGTGCTGGCAAGTAAAACGCACGTTCTCCAAGTGTCAAATCATAGCGCCTTCAGAAAAGAGCAGTGATCGTAGTTTAGTTTTTCTTTCAGCCTACTCTTGGATTAAATCCCATCCTATCATTTTAGAGGAACAGCTCATACGATATGGAAGCCTTCTCTACAGAAGGCTTCGCCAAGACTACAAACTGAAAAGTAGAGAACAGTCTTCCTACTAAGACTATCACTTGCACAGCAATAATTCATTCTTACACCACAGATGACCTTCATTTCTCTCCTTCTCTAAAGTAGCCAGCTACAGATAACACATAGATAGCAATTTACACAAGCACTGCAGTTTAAGGCCAAGCAACAAAAGATAATAAACGACACAGAGAATTTCAGGTTAGACAGAACTGAATTAGACAAATAATAATCTTCTCCCGGGATAGCAAGAAAAACACTTGCAAAACAGAAAAATATCAATAACAGGAAAGTAAATCTCTTCTGAACACATTTTAAGATTTGTTATTACCTGATATAAAAAAGTATGTAAGCTTGCTGACCAAGAACTCTTTTAATGTCAGTACGCACTACTTTAGCATCATTCATTTGATACCAAAGTCCATTACCAGCCTGCAAATAAAGACAACGATTTCTTTAGGTGAATTGCACGTTTTCCAATTGAAATCACGGATAGGAACAAAATACACACATGTCAAATAAAAATATAATGAAATCTTTTTCCCTAGAAACAGTAGCTGCTAGTCATGCTTTAATTGGTTTGCCAGCACAACCTTTACCCTGTTAGAAATGCTGTTGACTTCTACCTTTACATAGCATATATAGTGTCCTGAGTGACAGCTGACACCGTGATGTACCAGCACCGCGTATAAGGCATAGAGCAGTGGTTCTCCCATTGACTGCGACATGTAGGCTCTCAGGTCCAAATACTCTGGATATTTCACCTCCTAAAGAGACATCAAGAAGATAGAAAAATTATCCCAGAGTACTTCGTGGACTAGCCAGAGAAAAACACTTCCAAAAAACACAGACTAGAATTTATTTCTAGAATATATTTCTAGAATATATTTCTTGATTCACTACAAATAAGTCTTCCCATAAACAACGGTTAAGACTAGAAGTTGCAGAGAACTGTTTCCTGATGAATCAGCCTTCTCAGAGGAAAGCATATGCTTCTTGTCAAGCGGGAACTTTATTGATATTAAGAGAAAGAATAAGCCATAGTCGTTAGTCTACAATTATTGTCTGAAAATATTAACAACTTTCAGCTTTGGGGGATGTCCCATTACACAATGATATAGTTGCATTACAGTGGTAAATATACCTTGTTGATCTTTCCACCTGTGAAATCTGCAAATCTTTTCAGTGATATTGTGAGAACCTTGGAAGAACGGTGTATGGTAAATCTCTTGGACGCAGGAACCATCTTTTTACACCTTAAAAACAAGCAGAGATAAGTGTTTGAAGGCATCTTCTTTTTTCGCCCCCAAAACAAACTCCTTTTAATGTCTCACGCATGCCTATGCTATTTGAATGATATTTACTTGCATAACAGGTTGGTCTTTTTTCTTTTCATAAACCCATGCACTGCGTGTCAGGTTTGTTAATACAGAGAAGAAGGTAAATTTTCCCAACAACTCAGAGCATAGCGGGAACAGGAATCTCTCACAAAAGGGTATGACCAGGTTGGATGGCAAGGTACCATTTCTTGGTCTACAAAAGTGGCTATTTGAACTCCAATCCTGGATACATTCTTTCAGCTTTCAAGGGAAATACAAATACTGAAAGCGGAACGAGAGAGCCTTGGTCCCCAGGGCTAGAAATTGCAAATAATCTCCAACATAGGTCCACTATCAACATCAAAAATACAACAGAAGCACATGGTCATTCTACAGGAGGGAGACATTTAACAGTAGGAAGTCTTCATGTACTGAGCTTGTCTGGAAAGACACTGAACCCATCTGCCATCCTTTGAAACAAAATAGTTCAGTTTGACACATTGCCCGCTCCAAGGTAGGACCTACGGTGTAAGCAGTGAAAATTAGCCACTAGCCCAGAGAACAACGGAAACTGGGCAGTTTACATCAAGAAAAGTACTGTCGAGAGCTAATAAATAGAAAGAACACAAGTAGCTCTTTTTGAATTCTGATGGCAAAATACAAGCCAGAGAATTGCAAACCCATAGGGAATGCCTATGAACAAGACTTCCCCCCTCCAAGGAAACAAAAATCCAAGTCTTTTATAAACTTCCACAAAACTTGTAAGTAGATCCAAAGTTTAGAGGTAGTCCAACAGAGTCATGCAACATAGAAAACTGACATCTAGGATTAAGACCTAATTCGTCAAAATCTTACTCGCTACATTTATAGCAATTCTCTCCATCCAGCTCTTCAGGTTTCACAAAGAGTTCCAGAGCTCTGCTAACAGACGAAACCGCCTAGAGCAGCGAGAAAGAAGAGCGTAAAGTCACCGTAATTCAGAATTCCAGAGACATACTAGTAGTTTATAAGAGAATCTTACTAACATACTCAAGCGATCTACTAGGAGCACTGTGAAGAAGGAGGCAGAAAGAGCATGCTCAGCATTGACCTCACCTGGAAGGCATTTGACTTTGGAACAAATACTTTTCCAGTAGCCTAGACAGCATCTATAGTGTGCTTTGTCATCAATACTGGGGACAAATTCATCAGTCTAACAATTAGATGTATATTGAGGTAGAACAACAAAGAAGTATGACAGCATTATAATTTTTGCAGAAAGAGAATTCTTTCCCCTTAAACCCAATGCAAATGTGGAGACTATTTACATGGGTTCCACGGAAGGACAAAGTCCAATCCACTTCCTTAGCACCACCAAGCTCTTATGTTTTAACATTATATGTGGTTTCGTTTTTTAAGTTAAACAAGTTTAATTTAGAAAGTTATGCATGTACTTAAACATCATGAATTATATTTAGAAAACACCTTACCTTTATATCCAAAGTGATATCAAGAAATGCCTCATACGTATCCGAAACTGCTTTGCAATTCAAGCACTTCACTGGAAGCAAAATATAAATGCTTAACATTATGTGAAGGAGACTAACTGTCCAAATTCAAGTTGTTGACAGATACTACTTTAGACAAACTACAGACTGCTTTACTACCGACAAAAGACACAGATCAGTTCTAAGGACAGGAGTATTTTTTCAAGTACCTCTCGATCTTAGAAATCCTCCAAATATTTGATGAATGATGGTGGTAGCTTGAGAAGATCTGTCCAATCTGGAAATAAATTATAATCAGACCTCAGAAGATTTAAGGCACAGAGTTAACTCTTCAAAGAGTTTGATGAAAACCAAGGATGATGTAGACTTTTGTTGCTGATAGTAAATAAGGCACTAAAAGGTGCTAGAGATCATTTCTGAGAGTAAATAAAGGACTAGAAGGTGCTAGAGAATGTATGAAAGTGAACTTGTTTATGCTTACTTGGTGCTTCCGTTCAAGCACGCTTCCTGCATAGCATCAACAGTATAGCGCAAGAACTCGTGTGCGTCTTCTTGACTGCCAAAACGGAAATGTTGTCCTATTCCTAAATAAGAAGATGATAGTATTGACCTCATTTAAAAATGAAATCATTCTTGTATTTCTAAAATCTCTCTTCATTGGAGTGTTAAAACCACTTAGACACATCAAATAATTATTTGAAGATTACAAGCTATCGAAAAGAAACACAACTGAAGCCACTTACGACTGAGATTACTGATAACATGCGTAGGCTCGATGGCATCAACAGTGCAACGCAGGGCCTGGTTAATGTGAGTCTCCATCGTGCACATCATGCAAAAATCTTGTTCACGACCTGAAGAGTGAAAGAACAAAGCATCCCAGTCCAGTGAAATATCCATACCTACAAACATCTAAGTACAATTTAAACTATAGATACAATATCCACTCTCCTTGCTACATTCTATTCTCCCAAGATGCCAATGTCCCAACAGTCTTGTAACATTTCATTTCACACAACTTGACAGAAGAAAAATATCCACTAAGCCTGTATTCAAATGCATTTTGTGAAGAGAAATCTAAAAGACTACTGCAAAGTCGCAGTTGTAAAGGCTGACAGGAATGTGAACTCCACAGGCTGCAAAATGTATTACTCTCTAAAATTACTACTAAATGCATTACTGTCCAATGCACTTCATTATTCCCATGAAGCAATAAACGATCCTTTAATAAACAAACAAACAAACAAATAACTAAATAAATAAACCATGGTGCATTAATTGCACTCCATATGCTATTCGGAGCCCACTGCTAATACAGTGCTCAAAGCCAGCTGCTACAGGTAAAATCAGGCAAATAAGCTTATCTCACAGAATCACTGCTGTTCTTTCACCTTCAGAGCTATCCAACAGATTCAAAATACTGTTAGAAAGTACTCACATGACTGGCTGTGCTCAAGAGAAAGCATGTAATTGGCAAGTGGGGGTGTGTAGGTCAAACACTGCAGAGTAGCATTAAGAAAACATGTGTTGCCAAGATTGTACAGGCCAACTCCAACACTTTGTGTTTCTCGCCAATCCATACAAATCTTCTCAGGTGGAAAAAGAATGCTCTGTGGCGGAGCAATTCCATCATTAACGACTGCAAGAAAGTTAAATTTAAAAAGAGATCTTGTTTGTTTGTTTCGAAGAAAGGTATTTAAAAAAATACTATTCTGCAGGAGAACCTAGAGGAGCTAGCTACAATCCAAACCAGAAAAACTTATTGCAGACAGCTTTAATACCACCAAATTCAAATTGGCTGGTCAACACAATGTTTTTGGGGAAAAAAAAAAAAAAAAAAAAACAACTTTAGTCAACCATTTTAATTCTTCTAAGGCAAGGCTAACTGCCATTCTGTTTGTAGCACCTAACGCCAAGTTCCTCTCCATCTATAATCTTTAACCTGATTAACTCAACTACTGTTTTTTTCCTTATTATAACTTAAACCACAAACTTAGACTTGAAATTATACGGTAAAAACGTAAAAACTAGGAACTAGGAATGACGGTACCCCTACAGATACCAGATCTTTTCCTGGGCAATGTTATCCTTCAAAAAACCTGTGAAAAATGGAAGCTGTGAATAGCAACAATCAAACAAATTTTTCTTTGCAAAACAGAAAAGACATGGAGGAATCTGTGCATTACAAAAAGCTCCCCATATTTCTCTGTTGACTGTAAATATATCAAAATTAATTTCTGTAACATCAGTCACTTCAGTTGCCTTAGGGGATTCGCTTTTCAAGTCTTTGTTCACAGTAGTCCCCTTCTCTATCAGTGCAACAAGTAAGAACTGCATTTTCTACTTTTGCTTTGAAGACAATGGAGGCAGGATAGAACGCACACTTACTTAGATCTCTTGGGGCAAAAGCCTTAGATTTTTCAGATGATCTACAGTAAATAGCACCTCCACGTCCTTGGGCCACAGTGACTTGGCTTGAATCTTCTGCAGGCACTATCCGGCCCCAGTTGGCGGTGCGTGACATCAGTATTTTAGTACTTGGTTTCTTGGATTTGCCAGACCGCCTTGAAGAGGGCTTTTTAGGCTTTGAAGATTTGGGCTTCTTAGCTACGGTCATTGTTCACATCTGCGACAGAGACAGAAGTTCTGGCTGACGTAAGAATATCAAGAAGCATTCCAAGAAGAAAAGAGTAACAGAAGTCCTGTCACTTAATCTCAAAGAAACAGCCTTAAGAACTAAATCGCTGGTATGAATGATTTAAAAAGAATCCCCAAACTAAACACACAAAGTGAAAATTTCCATCTAAACTCTATCAGTATTACTTTTCGCTTCTGCAGAACTAGTGGCTGATGCCATTTCTTTCCCTTCCATAGGATTTTAATCCATTACAACTCTGGAGTCTTTTTAATATAAAAATGTAGAAGACATTCTCTGAGGGGAATCAGTTATTTATTGATTTCCGGAGTTGCGCAATTATCTGTTAATTAGTACCTATGATCTAACAGATAATTGTTGCAATTATCTATTGCTGGCATGAGTAACGGAACACTATTACTTCACTGCCTGCGTTTTTCTGTTTCGTCTGCACAAAGGTACCCAGAACTCACTGCTACTTTTCTTCTGTCTTTCCAGGGCTCGCCCTCTACCTCACTGTCTACTGCACCAGTCATGAGGGGTTTGTTGTGATTCTATAATGAGCCTAGCTTTTAAATACACCTTTCATGGGCGTCACTTGGTGACGGCAAGTTAATTTGTGAGGGCTCCTCAGTCTACATCATGCGGTCGCTTTTTCCAGGTGAAAAAGCGGAGCTGTAAGTGGCAGTACACTAAAGCCCTGGCATGCTGAGATCCAAGAGGAGAGATGTTTGGCCCTCCTTTTCACTCCTGGGAACCATATACCTCAAAACCCACAGAGGATGGGCTATATCTCAGAGAAATCTTGGGAAAGGAGAGCATGAAGAGCATGTTTGCAAATTCATTTCTCCCTGGGCTTCTTCTGCTTCTCCAAGAAAGACGAGTTTGAATATAACTTTGGCAGCAGTACTTCTGGTGTTTTACTCCTACCACATTTAAAACTCCTACGACAAACTGAAAAGTTAGACTAAAAAGCAGCTCTTTCCGTTCTCCTTTCTAAAGTTGCACGCTTTCCTCATGCAAAACAACAGGGGAATGTAAGCTAGAAACGGAAATGCTGAATGTAAAACAAAACAAAACAAACCTCAGCCCTCCAGGACAAAAGCCAATAACTGCTACAAAGTCCTTTTTAAAATGCTGATTAGGTTTCAAGGTGATACCGCTTTAAATAAGCGTAGTTGTGTGTCCATAGGCAGAAGCTGAATAATGACAGGATGAACTTCTATACTTCATGTTTTGTTACTGTCTTACTGTAGCACACAGGGACTTGTTACCTTTAGGGAAACCACTAACCTCATGGAGGGTTTAAAACATAAGCTAGTTTGTTATACCAAAATGACGGAGAGAACAAAGCATAAAGTGCTTTCAGATTTCTAGCACGCCTTGATTGCTGTCCATTAAACTTCAGACACGTTAAACAAAACACAGTAAATAAGAAAACTCCTAGTCCCACAGCTGGCAAATTGTGTGCAGAGGTTGTAATTAGAACTTTTTTGCCTTGACGTTTTACATTTAAAATTGATTTTAAATCCATTCTATACACACTTTCCATTCCTGAAAAAACAATACGCAAACCTGACAAATGCATTTACATGAGAAATGAAGTCGTCCTTGTCCGATTGGAAGACTAAGGTGACAGCTCCTGGGCTCAGGGATAAGCTCCGATCTTCACCAGTGACAGCTCCTTTTGTAGGATTGAAAGGGAAAATGTTTCAGCAACACATTGGAAACATACTTAAGGGACAAGAAACAAAATCAAGACTGCAGTGAGAAGGAGAACAGAAAAACAATACTGGGGGGAAAGGAAAGGAAAGGAAAGGAAAGGAAAGGAAAGGAAAGGAAAGGAAAGGAAAGGAAAGGAAAGGAAAGGAAAGGAAAGGAAAGGAAAGGAAAGGAAAGGAAAGGAAAGGAAAGGAAAGGAAAGGAAAGGAAAGGAAAGGAAAGGAAAGGAAAGGAAAGGAAAGGAAAGGAGAGGAAAGGAAAGGAGAGGAGAGGAAAGGAGAGGAAAAAAGAAAAAAAGGGAAGGGAAGGGAAGGGAAGGGAAGGGAAGGGAAGGGAAGGGAAGGGAAGGGAAGGGAAGGGAAGGGAAGGGAAGGGAAGGGAAGGGAAGGGAAGGGAAGGGAAGGGAAGGGAAGGGAAGGGAAGGGAAAAAGAAAAAAAGAAAAAAAGAAAAAAAGAAAAAAGAAAAAAGAAAAAAGAAAAAAGAAAAAAAGAAAAAAAAGAAAAAAAAGAAAAAAAGGGAAGGGAAGGGAAGCAAAGCAAAGCGAAGACCTTGATCTTTATACTGACCAATGAGATAAGCCTTACACATTTTTAAGTTTATTTTTGACAACTGATTGAGGTGTTACCAGGTATTAAGTATGATTCAAGAGCAAATATTAACACTAGAAAGAAGAAATCCGATCCACCACCACTGTTTCAAAATATATCCATTTCTCATTTGGAGATGACGTCTCTCTGGCAAGATAGTAGAAAAACTGTAAATACCGATAGAGCTTCCTCTCCCGGTGTTCCATATACATACCGATGCTGTTCCTACACCTACGCTCTGAGCATAAATTTATGTTGACATGAGTGACAAGAGAGGGTGTTACTCCTCTCTTTGTTTGCCTTGAGAGACACACCTCTTGTCCATTGAAAAGTAAATTCAAGATTCCAGATCAGTTAAGACAGTTGCTATCCCCCCATTCAGAGTTCTGCAGCAGCACTCTTCAGATGTGTTTAGCAGTCTCTTTAGAAAATGTTATCACTTAGGACCTGCTTCTCAGTAGGTCCACGTTTGGCCTCCGCTTAGCAGAGAGTCAATCCCAGCTTAAGCTTTCGTACAAGAGCCCCTTCACGAAACGGAGTTGAACCCTGACATAACTGAGTTGAACCTTTAACCTTGAAGCTTCCTTAAAGAAGAAAGCAGCACCCAGGCCAGGAAATAGAAATTAATCGTCACTTTACCCTGAAACGCAGTGGGCTATTCTGTGCTGGCAGGATTGCTGCCGGGCTGGCCGACGAGGCGGCGGGCAGCTCCCCGGGGCCACAGGGCCTGGCACAGGGAGCCGCCGGGGGTCTCCAAGGTCCGGGAACAGCGGCAACAGCGGCAACAGCAGGGACAGAGGGGACAGCAGCGACAGCAGCAGCCACCTCAGCCGGGGCCGTCTCCACAACCGCCACAACGGCCTCGGAACGCCGCTGAACTCGGAGCTCCAGCGTGACGCCTTTTGAACCTGGCCGCGCTGCTCATGGCTAAAACCAGAGCGTTTCCTCCGGCGTGTGTTTACTGTCGGTGCCGGATCGGCCCTCACCCCGAGCTCTCCCTGCCGGGAGGGCTTTGGGGTTGGGGTTTCCCTCCCGCCGCCGCCGCGGGCAGGCCCCGCGCACAAGGGGTCCGCGCTGGGGAGCAGCATCTCACCCACGGCGAGAGACAGAGGGCACGACATGAAAAAGCCCCGACACGAAAAAGCCACGACATGCGGCCGAGGCGGCGGGGAGACGGCTCTGAGGGAGCTGCCACTTCGCCCCGCCGTCCTCCCCTCCCGGGCCGCCCCGCCGAGCCCCGTGCGCCTCAGGTGCTGCGCTGAGGGGGTGGCTGGCTACTGAGACAGCTGCCCAGGGCACTGCTCATGGCACCGAGCCTGACGGAGGTCAACAAGTGTTGAACAATGCTCTCAGACATCGGGTCTCACTTTGGGGTGGTCCTGTGTGGAGCCACGAGTTGGACTTGATGATTATTGGGAGTCCTTTCCACCTTGGGATGTTCTCTGATTCTAGGTCAGCAATCCAGTAGCTGATGAGAAGTGTGGAGTCATTCAAAGGGAAGAGAGAGCACAACACTTCTCGTTTGCAGAAGTGGCTATTTGGTAACCAAACCGATGATTCCTTTGCTTCTAGAGCAACTAACAGCAGGGATCCGCTTTACAATAGAGGGAAAAGAGTCGTTGGCATGTCATGTGAAGTAAGCTTCAAATCCCAGAGGATGATTTTGTTGGAACTTTATTCAGCTGAAAACACAGAAGCCTTGCTTTTGCTTGTGTTAGTTACAGCTCCAGTTTACTTTGGTTGGGAGGGAAGGCATTCCAGGCTAATGTGCTGTACCTGTTCCTTCAGCTCATTGTCCATAAACGGAGGAGCAAATGAAATCAGTTTAATCTCCATTAAATGCAGCAGACAAAGCGGAGTAGAGGGCGATCTAGCACTTAATTTTTCCTGTAAGCAGGAAACCCAGAACTCAACAACACTTTTCAAATCTTGTCCTGCAGTAAATGACCAGCTGAGTGAAGCTTGCATTTAGAGGATGTGCTCCTACAGGAGACAGAAATAGCTTTTCCTCTTCACAAGTGCAACTGAGTGGTGGACTGGCAGCTACGTGGTTAACTAGTTGTGCCAACGGGGTTGTATTGAATGCACAGAAAAATATGCAGGTCCCAACAGTAAAGGGTTGTCTGTAGGCATGACACTGAGTACAGATGTTGTCTGCAGGTTCGTGCAGAGTGCACCGCGCCAATAAGCACCCAGAGTCGGAATGCACACGAAGGTCTTTTAATTATATAATTACTTATAGAACTCTGCAGAGTCAGGCACTTGGCCATCTTTCGCAAAGCAAGCACACCTCTGACTCGAATCGCCGTCATTTATACACAGGAAACTTGTGAAAACTCTCTCTTTGGCTCCTTTGGATTGGTTATTACAGCTCACCTAACTTATCTCCACTGAGCTTGTGCATTACAGAGGAATACCGGGGGGGAGGGGGAACAGGAGAGGGGGGACACACACCGAATCCCACATTAGCATAGATTAGCATTTTGACAGGTGTGATTTTTAATGTGCTAATGACCCTTAATGAGAAAAAGGTTACTATAGGTCAGTCTGGAGCTGGTGTTCTCCTTCCTGTTTTTTCCCTTTTAGCCCTTCTCTTCCTTGCTTCTGCTAGCTCAAGGCTACCTGTCTCTCTCCTTCTTTATTTTCTCAGCTAAAAGACTGCACAAGCTACAGGCCTCCCTATTTGCTTCAACATTTCCTTGTTTTTTTTTTTTTTTTTTTTTTTTTTTCCCAGCTCTGGGACGACACAGGTGTGGTTTGATATTTGCCAGTATAGCTAAAACTCACGCCAGTCTGCTCACGCACAATAAGTAGTAAGATTTAAGGACTGGTTTCATCGGCTTCTTCCATACTAACATCCTTCTTATGTTTTAGATATGCTGTAGTTAAATCAACACTAAGTTACTACTTGTGGAGTAATCGCCTTAAGCGACTAGGCATCATAAGCACACCTCCATCCCAAAAGCTACCCGCCTCCAAGGTGCAACCACCCCTCACTGAGCACGCCCTCGGAATTTCTCAGAGCCTGTACCTTTAAACGCAAGTGAGATCATTTCTACCAAGCACAACCAAGATATGCATGACTAGAGTCACTCAAGCTCCACCTTAAAGATAGAAAATAATATCAATTGCTTTAAGAGAAAGGGGATGTTAGGGAAGATACTATCAGGAAGGATTCCTTCTGACATCACTCGACAGGCTGAGCCTCTCACTCCCCCACCCCCACTCCATTGGGACGCCGTGGGGTAAGATCTGAACGCTTGCTTATACCAGGCGTCTCTGTGGAATCTTAGAAATCTCTAGAGTTTTGATGCTTTTTAATGTCTTAATACCTAGGCTGTGTACCTGTGCATTTCATGCATGCTAGCTTGCTTTTGCAGACGGTGAATTTATCACTGACAATCCAAAGAACCTGTGTACCTGTCGCCGTAAGAAATTGCACTTAATTGCATTCTTCCTAGCTGTGAGAGTTCTCCTTGAATGCGACTAGAGCGAGGCCGTACTGCGTTGTTGGTGAATCCGTGACCGTGATAGTTCAGCACCCTGAATCCGACGGGACCCGTGACGGTCAATCGGCTACACCCCTTAACGCGACACTACTAGAGGAAGAAGATGACAGGGCTTGCATGCACTGCATTAGGCTTTGCATGTGAAAACACCCCCAAATAATTTCACGTGCATTTAACGTTTTTAAAGGGAAAAAAACAGGAAGGTGTAGTCTCTCTGTAAGCTACAGCCCTACATAGTTAAGGCATCAGCATTCATTCCTTTGCTTGATAGCAAAGTATGAACATACAGAAGAGTTAAATATTTTCTTTGCATTCTTAAAGGCGATTTTTCAGACTTGGGCTTCAGTTGTTGGAGTTGAAGAGATCAGTAGACATCCTTACTTTTACGTTAAGACCAAAATCTTTATCTAAGATTGTGTTATCGAACGCAACTAAACTCCCACCCCCACATGGTTTTTTTGTAACTTCGCAATGATCTTGCTGCAGTCCCACTCTGATGGTCTTTCAGTAACATGCAAACTGCCGTGGCAGATTCTGTTACAGTGCTTTTCTATTGACAGTGTGCATAACACTCAAGGTAAAGCCCCTCATTTCGCAGTGGGGACATAAAGTGTTTCTTTGGACCCTGCTGCTTCTGTTAGTACTCATTTTTTCACAAACTTCTTGAACCTGAGCCGTGCCTACTGAGCCAACGAATGCTTTGATGACACAGTATTTTGTCAAAGCAGTTTTGCTTCTTGGAGCTACAGAAGCAGCTCTGGCTACGTGATAGGGAATTGTGCTGCATTGGCAAAACCAGACTTAGCTACAGACTTACAACACTTGCTAACTCGATCTATTTCAAATCTCATTTTAACTTTAAAGGACAATCAGTTTTGTGGCTCCTGTCTTACTAATTTGCCTTGTTTTGCATGGAAGGGCAGCCTGTGAATGATTTGCTTTATTGCATGCTTCAAAAAAAAGGCTGAGGAAGAGACTGGAGGAACCTTTTCTATTCTATGGACTTTCCCCCGAGAGTGTGGAATTGCAGGCTACTTGGATGAATGTTCCAATGTGAGTAAGGGAGCAGACCTCAGCCAAAGGAGGTGGAATCCTTGCTTAATAGTAAGTATCAGTGTGGGGACATCTTTGCTTAACGGGAGCCATTTAAACTCTTCATAGAAACAAAATAAGCTGGACATCTTATGCTTGGAAAGCAGTATGGTTGCGCAGCTGCTAACATAATGACTTGAGTCTTCTGCTCTGCAACTTCAGGTTTTGTTTTCAAGCAGTGCATACATCAGTTTAAGCTTTGGACAAGGAGATTTGCAATGCAAATAGTGATAAACCAGAATCAGCAGCGCTGACGAGTGTAATGGTGAAATGCAGCAAATTAAGTATTCCTGGAGAAATGTGAGATTACAAAACTAGCAAGCCATGAAGCACTTTTGTTGTTGTTGTTGGTTGTTTTTTAAATCAATTCTTATATGCTGAAATAGCACCTTCAAGAAAATCTGTTTATCTAGCCAGGTAACGGTGTCTCCCTGTAAACAGGAAGGAAATGCCAGGAGCAGCCATACCTCTTTGCTGTCAAAATAAAGAGCAAGTCGAGGCCAACATCATGCCATAGTGCAAAGGCTTGCTAAGAAAGATCATTCTAAGAGGTCTGCAAGAAAAGATGACTTACTTTGTCATAAGTTTGTCAAATAGAATGGACGAGTTAGTAGTCGAGTACCGACTGTGTCCGACTCTACAGCTGCGGCGCAGCTCCAAGTCCCTGTTTTCTCCGTGGACTCGTCTCACAGTTTTTGCACCAGCTCTACTCCTCAATGTTCTGGTGACTGAAACGCAGAAACAAAGGATTTTGAAACAGTGAAGATGGGATTCTCCTTATTTCACCGTTGCTCTTGTAAAATGGAAACAGACAGACAAAAAAGACACCCTGAAGTGGATTGAGTTTTCTTTACATTTCAGGTCAGAAGTTGGTGTCACAACCACTGCATTCCACTTCTTTATCGCTCTGCACGTTTAAACTGTCTACTTAAAACTGGGACCTGTAGGGAAATTTTTAAAGAGACTGAAAGCTAGCCAGACAAAAACAAATGTGCAACTTTTGTTCCATGCAGGAGGGAAATCTACTCCAGTTATTTCTGTCTTGGAAAAGTGAGAACAATCAACACCTTTCTCTAAGGTGTTTTCACTCCATTCATGTCAAACTGTATCTAACAGTGCTCAAAACAAACACTATGACATTGCAAGCCTCTTCCTAAGAGGTGTATGTTTGATTACTCTGTTTATGCATGCAGCACTTCCATTTCCTGCATTAGGATCTAACAGCTCAAGGAGGGAAGAATCGTTTCAAGAGAAACACCCAAACACCACATAATTCAAACTCGTGCTTTTTAGAAAAAAGCCTGCCCATTGTTTGCCATACAGCACCCTTTGGCACAGGTTGGTTGTTTGCACTGTCATTAAAAGAGCCAAGAGGACAAGGGGAAGGGAAGAGCTACACCACTGTGCTGCTAGGATCACAGCTAAGGTTTACTTTTGTGCTTGCCAGCTATAAAACTAAGTTTGAACTTATCAAGTATCGATTTACTTTGCACAATTAGAACAGTTTGCTTTGTGCCTACCAAGCTGCAATTCACACTGCTCCCTCCCCAAGGAATTCATAAAATCTCCTATTTGCACCTACCTCTCTTCACAGAAAAGTCACTGAGGAGTGAATTCAGCTGACTACAGAAGGCTTTGGGGCCAAATGAAAGCCATGGAGTGACCAAGTGCCATCCTCTTCAGTAACCAGCGCAAATAGGTATCCCGGGGACTTACAGCCACTTACCTGTGTTATATTCTTTTTTTCGTTCCAATTTTGGCTTTCTCAACTGCCTACATTAAGAAAGAGGACAGGGCAGAGAAGGGAGAAAAGACTTGTTGTATTAGACCCATCAAGGATGGGAAATTTCACCATGTTTACAAGCCAGTGCTCCATGGTATACAAAGAGAAGCCTGTAGGCCTCACGCAGGATCCACATCCCAAGTCTGTTGCGTGCCATATACACGCGGTTCTGTATGTAGCCACATTTCCTAGCTTGCTCGTGTTGAATTCTCAAAATTATGAGCAATAGCACCCAAGTGGAAAAGATACATGTCCTGGTTTCAGTTAGGACAGAGTTAGTTCTCCTCCTAGTAGCGGGTAGGTTGCTATGTTTTGGCTTAGAATGTGTGAAAGGATGTTTAGAAGAGTGCTGATACCACCCCGATGTTTCAATTGCTGCAGAGCAGTACTTACAACAAGCCAAGGACCTTTCGGTGTCTCACTGTCCTACTGGCGATCAGAATCGGCGCACAGCAACAGCTGCGAGGGGACAGACTCAGGATGGCCGACCCCAACTGGCCAAAGAATTCTATGCCTTATGGCAACACGCTGCACCATGGATAGGGCGGGGCAGCCGGGCTGCTAGGGGTTACGCTGGGCACTGGTCAGCGGGTAGTGAGCAACTGCATTGTACATCACTTGTTTTGTACACATTACTAGTAGCAGTACTATCATCATCATCATCATCATCATTATTATTTTCCTGTCTTAATAAACTGTCTTTATCTCAACTCGTGGGCTTCACTTTCCCATTTCTCTCCCCCATTCCAGAGAGGGAGGTGGGAGGGTTGCAGAAGGGCTGTGTGGTGTTTAGCTGCCGGCCGGGCTAAACCACAAGAACACCTCAAAGGGGTTGGGAAAAAAAAAAAACAGGTTTTTTTAGAAAAGCGGGAGACTTTCACTGAGAAGAGGGACTCTAGTTTTAAGGTACTGGTACGCCATCAGCATGCTCATAGGCCTCTGCTGATTTTAGCCGGAGGTTTATCAGGCCACAACTCACTGCACATGCTTTCTCTCTTGCTTTTCAATCTACAAATCGAACAGAGATTGAACATATAGAAATACAGTACCTTGAAAAGCATCTTCTCTTGACATTTCCCCTCAGTATCGCCATACTTTCTTCAAAGCTGGAGACTGAACACCGCAGGATGCTTTTGCTCATTGATCTTAAACGGTGTCCGTTGAAACATTCAATACTAGGAGAAGAATAATCCTAGGGAAAGAAGGAAACAAGAATATATTTATGTGAACCACGTAGATTCAGATAAAGAAATTCTGCCTCACGCAAGTTTAATTGACCCTCCTGACTTGGTAGTGGGGCAACTAATGGCAGGCAGACACTGAAACGCTGCTGTGCTCAAGAACAACCTGGAGAGAAAAAAAAAAAAAAAAAAAAAAAAAAAAGCTTTCAAAACTAAAGCTTCCCTCTCCCCACCATTTTCTTGTGGATAACTTGAGCTTAATATCCTTGGCAAAAAGATATTGCAGCAAAACCTTTCACATAAACTTAGTGTTTCGTGAAAAACAACAACAAAAACTTTAAATTCAATTGGAATTTTTTTCAATAAATTCAATTGGAATTTAAATTCAAAACTTTAAATTCAATTGAATTTAAATTAAAAAAACTAAACTAATTAATTTAAATTTAAAAAAATTAAATTCAATTGACTGTTCAGAGGAACAGTCAAGCTTGACATTATACATCCTAGAATTAAAATCTAGTTTGAGTTTTTCTCCCATCTCCAGACCTTGCTAAAGATGCTTATTAGGAGCTCTGTCAAAAAAAGTGTAAGGCTTGTTATATCAAAGCTTCGAACCCTTCTTACTGCCCTTGACCTTCTTCACATTGCTGCTCCTACAAGGGTGAGTACTATCATTTTTAGTACGGGAGGGAAGCTGTCATATCCTTGAGTGGGGGGTTGTTCTGTTTACAAAATGAAGTTCCAGTAAGAGTACATCAAATGAACCAACTTTCTTTGAACTTTAATTCATCACTATATTGAATGAATGACCTCTGGATTTCTCTCTCCCATTTGGAAGTCAATTTGAAAACAAAATACCTCTGCCATAAAGAGCCAGGCATCAGAGACACCTGTTACGCCTCAAGAACAGAGAAGGTATGAACGACAAGAGCAGCTGAATAAAATGCAACTTGCCATTAGAAATGGGTGTACTGGCATCTACAGGTGCCGCTGGCACCTCCTCATTTTCATTACTCTCTTCATCTGGTTTCTCGTCTTCAGTAGCAGGGTTCTGCTGTGGTGACTTGGAGTTGTCGCATGGAGCACACGCTGCAGAGGTGCAACCTTGCAAGAAAGAATAGATACCAAAGATCTTCGTCATGCATTTTCAGTTACAAATGCAGAGACAAGTCTTCAAATCCTTAGCGTTAAAGCACGTACCTCTTTTCTCACGAGATTCTTTAATTTGTTCACAAAGTCGTCCAAACTCTGTATCCGTTTCGTTCCTCACCATTGAATATGCAGTGTCTTGCAAAACATAGGCGCTGTGACGATCTGAAATTTTACACACTTTAACTGAATGTTGTCTACCAACCAATGAAACTGTTTTGATCACAGAAAAAAATTGCTTTCTTCATAGGTTGGTTCCGAAAGGTTCTCTCAGTGAATATTTTCAGCATAACAACATTGAAGTTAATTAAAACAAAAGCACTAGTTCCTTGGGAACACTTATATCACAATTCCATGCCCAAGTAGCAAAATGATAAAATATTTACAGTCTGGACGTCCAAAATCATCTAATCCATCCGAAGTCTATTGTCCGCACACAGCATTTATCCATCTATATGTTTGACAGATTTTTTAAACTAGGGCTAAAAAGCACATCCTCACCTGTAGATCTTTGATCCGGGTAGTACTCTAAGGCATTGTTACAGATTAGATCGATGTCCTTCAGCTAGTCTCCTGCAGCGAGGTACTGGCACGAGTCAATATGAGTCAGAACTGTTGAAAGATCCATCGGCTCTTTAATCCTTGTGGCATAGTCAGGTACCTGCAGATCAAATACAAGCATTCAGAGGTTTTCTTAACCTTGCACACTGTCTACCAAAATTATTCTGAAAACTTTAAATAAACGACTTCCTAAAAACCCTGAACATTTGCGATGCATGAGAAGACGCTGAAATTAACCAGTTTGCTTCTCAAAAATGGAAGGGCTCTTTCATTTTTCATTAGAGCGGCTAGGAGAGGACAACAAGAAGTAGGGAGGTCAGAAGCACGTGCATGGTAGAGAAGAAACACTGAGGGTGGGAGATTCATTTCACTTTGCTTCAGAAAATCACAACAGTGAAAGCTGAGCAAGCCATCCGGCATTCTCTTTGTTGTCGACATTGAGGAAAAGGTGCATGAATTGCACCTGTGAAGTACCTATTGCAGGCATCTACTTTAGAATGAGATAACTGGGCCCTGAGGTGCTCATTTCTTCCCTCAGACCAGAAGAGGAGACTAATGACCAGTTCAGATGAGGACATATGTATCTGTCTAGATTTTTCACAGCTCAAGAACCTAGGAGAAAAGGGGAAGAAAAGCCAGTGGATGCCCACATCAAGAGGACTTTGCTGATCCCCAGGTATATTCAAGTTACATCTGTCTTTGAAATATACGCCCCTAGTTTAGGCTTATCTCATAAATTAAGGAGAAAAAGGCATCTAAGCAGCCAATTGGAGGAAAAAGAAAACACACTGCACTTATGGTTGATTCCTATTGAGGAGTTCCAGATGAAACAGAGAACAGGATCTCAAAACTTATTTTTACAAACTGCTGCTCTTATTCCTGTTCCCACAGGAACTGACAGTCCAATAAAGGGCTTCAGACTTCATTAAAGTAGTCCTGTAAATACTGTTTGTAATTATAAGGAAAGATCTCTGTGCTTTTCAGTGCTGTGACACGCCTACATATCAAAGCCTTTTCACGAGGAAACTGTGTTGGCATTTGGACTGGCTTTTTAGAATGAAACCAGGGCTTTCAGTGAATAATCCCATAAGACACATTTGAGAGTCAGCAGAAGTAAAAGCGCTGCCTCTGCTTCTTGCAAAATCCTTACAGTGCAGCCCTAAAAACAAAGTTGAACCTCACCCAAAACGCTGAGAAATACGAACACTGAGAAGTTACAGACACACACAGATCAGCACTACTTTACCTTCTGTGGGTCAACGGGCTTTGCAAATTCCCTGAAACGTCTGTCAGTGGCAAGTCTGTGAGTAACGTCCCTCAAGAAAATTCTAAGGTCACACAAGGTATCCTCCTCTTCCTCCTCCAACATCCCTACTTTTGTGGGGATCACTCTTGTGGCTTCTGAGGCTCAGCTGGTGGTGCTACAGGCACGACTTCCAATGTCCAATCAACTTCAATTCATCAGGAAAAATTAGCCAATTTACAGTACTCAAATACAAGCATATGACAAATTACTGACAGAAAATGACCACCAAAGCAAAGCCCAAAGAGCTAGTAACTTCGATAGGAAAGTTTTAGATGTACTTCTCATATCCTCCTCACCTCTTTTCTTTACGGGAGGCTTAGCCACTTCATTTAGAATTAGGTCCTCAAAAAAAGATGCTCTCTCTGCCCTACCAGGCAACTCAATATTGCACACTTCTCCAAATTCCTTATTAAATAATTTTTGGATCTAAAGCAGAAGGACGAGAGACATTTCAGATTTAAGGCCACAAAAAACTCATCTTCTATTCCAAAAAGACGAGTACCTTTTCAAATTAAGAATAACCTGAAGAACACAAACTGAAAAAAGTTATCTTCCTGGCCTTAAAAGGCTACATTTTCACAGGCTGGCATGGCAAATTCAAATATCACCTTTAAGAATCACCTGTAGAATTAAAGCTCGCTGAAGGGATTGTACACTACACTGGTAAAGTAATGGCTTTCACCACATCCAACAGCGCCTCCTTTGTATTTACTTGCCTTGCTGCAGCCTTTACTTAGAACCTTTATGGCTATAGAGGGAAGAGAAAGGCTTCAGCAGACAAGTGAGGGCTTTTTGCTGAGTTTTTATTTCTCTCCCAAAAGGTGTCTGAAGTAGCTAGTACCTCTACGTCTTCCTCCATTTTCAAGTTCTAGTAATAAAAGGTAGGTGAGGAATTTCACTACTTATTTTAGAAGGAATTTACAGCCTGTACAAAAACTTCTGTGGGAACTCAAGCACTTTCAAAGCAGTTGATAATAAACACGTCTAGGTAAGACCCGTTCTCTTCCCCCAATGACTGAGACCAAATCATCAGAATGACAACAGCGTGGTCCTGTTTTGGGCACCTTCCCTTAATGTAAACTCTCAGAAGTCAATGAAGTTCTGCACATACTTTTACTACAGTTTATTTAGGACTACAACTAGAATTCGATTCCAAAGTTACTTTAGCAGAAATTGGAACTCAGCTTTCCAGCTTGGAAAGCTTTGGCCTATATGAAGAAAGAAACTGATTTACTTATTTTTTTTTAATCAAAGTGTTTCAATTCTCTACTAAATTGCATTATTAGCAGTTTACCCAACATAGCATGGAATGGCAGACTGTCAGAAGAAATCTCTTCAATAAAAACATCCTCTTGTCATTTCAAGCACTGCATATTCTTGACTGAACCACTTTGTAGCCATCAGAATTATTGTATTAATTTATTATTTGCATGTGTGAGAAGGGGGTGAAAGTCACTTGCTTGATTCAGAAAAAACCTGAAGCAGATGCTTTCACAGTATTCTTTTTCTCTAAGCAAATTTTAAGTGATTTGTTAGGGTGCCTGAGTAATAACAGCATGCATTTAAGAAAGCACAGCATTTTGATGCTGAAAGCATTCATAAATTACAAGACACTGAAGAAATAGTAAGGAAAGTATTGACAAATACCTCTTCTGGGAGATCTGAGTGACGTACATCAGACGGAGCAAGCAGCAAAACTGGCGAAAATGCTGGAATGTTACGTAGTAGAGTTAGAAAAGTAAGTTTCAAGGCAGGTCCAGCGTTGTCCCACCATAAATGGATATCTGGGACATAAATAGTGCTTGGTGCTGTCTTCTGAGCATTTCGGATCAGCTAGTGAAAAGGAAAGCTTGGGTAAGAAAACTAAAACACGTACAAGAACCTCTTAATACATAGCTACATAGCCATCTGACTGCCCCATGAAATGAAACTGCGTGAACAGAGTGGCAAGCATCCTTTCACATAAGGAATTTCTCTGTGCACCCTTTCAGATTATCAGTATTCCGAGAACTCTAGTCAGAAGATGGGAAGGATATATTCAGGCAGTGGCTAGACACCGTAGCTATATGGCCACAGCCACAATCATCGCATAACAAAGAAAGGAAATGTCCCTCTTAAGGGACACATCAGTATTCAGTCGTGTAACATGTCTGTCCTTACTTGTATGGCTCTCAAACGTTTCCACTAAAGGTAAAAATATTTTAAGGTAGTGATGCCAAACAAGAAAATGGATTTCCTGCCTAAAAGTAAAAACACCAAATCTGTTCATTTTTTCTAGTTAAAACCACATCACCGTGCAAATGAAGTGTTTTCTGAATGTTAATGCTTTTATTGCACATACTGCAACAGCACAAGTTGTGTATGTCCGTGCGAAAACAAAATAAACAGAAGCCCCAAACCTTGGTTGCCTTACTAATATAATTTAGAAGAAGCCTACAAAAAGTAGCCGACATGCAGTCTGATACAGAGCCATCTACTGGGAGCACACAGTCTTAGGAGGCAATGAGAACTACTTTCTGGATCCCAGTGACATGAGCAGCATTTCTTTCCACAAAGAGATGTTTATTAGCAACACCGCCCAGCTTCCTGAGCTGCTAGCAACAGTCTCACTGTAAAACTGGATATGGAAAATGTGGACATGTACAACATCCAGATTGTTTGTGGTGCTGTCTAAAAGAAAAGGGGATTTTCAGACAGAAGCAAACATCCCAGCACATTAAAACAAGGCCACCTCCATTACCAATTAATTTTGCTCACCTTATTTGCAACTCGATTGATCCTTTACATACAGTCAGTGAATCCGATGAGAAGAAAAAGAAAAAAAGGTACCTGTCCGCAGATTTCTTCTGGCGATGCAACGTTTGTAAGCAGAACAGAAAGGTCCAGGGTGTGAACGGGAAACTTCTCCAAAGCGTGCAACACCGCGGGTGCCACGTAAGAAACCTGGCCATACCCTTCTTTTCCTACTATTAGCAGACGGGGCTGGCATGATGTTGGTTCGCAGAAAGCACTCCTAGAACAAGAGTTAAGAAAACAAGCTTATAAATGAGGTGCTGAATAGACACACAGATGTTCCAAGTAATTTTCCTATAGACTTTCTTTTCCCTCCCCAAATAATCCAAATGGCAGCGGTACATTAAATACATGTAAGATTTCCAGTTAAGTTATTCACTCATTCCAATTGTTTCACCTTCTTCCCTTGTGTTTCCTATTCTTTACTAAACCAAGACTGCAAATTAATATCCCTGCAATCTTGCTTTACTTTATTATAAATTTATTATTTATTATATATTTATTATTTATTATATATTTATTATTTACTTTATTATAAATTTATTTTTATTTAAAAATAAATTGGTGAGGAGCATTTGTTTCCCCACTACAATCAGGCTGTACCTCTGCTGGCTTAAATCAAAGATGCTAGAGACTTAGCCTTGCTCTACAGGACAGAAAATCTTCTGGACAGCACAGCAATAGAAACTGAGAAAAATAACTGATCCAGCTGTGACAACATGATCTAACTTTCCAACTGTGGGCTTGCATGACTTCCATACTACAATATCACAAGATTAACACAACTTGGTGGCTTAACAAATAAAGACACCATTCAATTTTTTCTCAAGGTGTTTTAACAAGCCCTTTCTCAGTTTTCTTTCTGCTACATAATTCACTACTGGTTTAACAATCCTGGAAAACAGAAGGGCAAAAGGTGGCAACACAAACCCATAAAGTTGGGGTATTTTTAGCTAAAACGATAGACTGCACATTTATGTGGTCTTGAGTCTTTCAAAGAACACCATGGATTAAGTCAACGTGTTCTGGTAGTCTACGGATCACTTTGGCTTACGAAGAGAAGCCTGGGCTTTTCAATTTGGTCATTCAGAGCAACTTCATTACAACTTTAGTCCCTCCACCCTTTCTTCTTGTGAATACCAAGCACCCCTTCAACACACAAACTTGATGTTGCCCCTTCGTCTACCACCCCTCGCACTTTTAACAGCTGGAACTGTTCACAAAGACTCAGCAGACCTGAGAATTTAAACGTAACAGGGATCTATCTTTCTTTACCTGCTGAAACAGAGGCAATTTTTCTCTGGTCCGTCAGGCATTCCATCTTTTAATTCATCTCCAGAAACCAAGGATGCATCGTCATCACTGTCAAACATATCATCTTGTAAAATAGGATTGAAATGCTCTGAAAGGCAAAAGAGGTTTGTTAACTTTCCTGAATAGCCTTTGTCTCTTTCTCTTCCATTAATACAGCTTCTAAATCAGTGCCAAAACCCTTTCTTCATTTGAGAGCACACACTGAAAGCTACTTCCTAGAGTTCAGCCCACCACAGATCTAAGGAGATGGCACGAGGCCCTACAAAGCTGTACTAACTCCCACTGATGTGTACGTATAAGGAACGCTACTCTTGGTGATTTTTTTCTCCCCCTTAGAATAAAGGAGATTACGAACAATTTCTGCAGTTGCTAAATAGCTAAAATAAAACAAAAACAAACAAGACCATTTCTTTCTGGAGGAGGTTCCCACAATGAAAGCACGGGGATAAAGGATGTGATGGCCACAGAATTCCATTCATCTAGTAAATATCAATGCTAATTGATCTCACGTGTATAGTACGATCCACAAACATTTAAATTAGGAGACTGGTTAAAAATGATGATAGCTAAAACAATATTTAGCTTAGACCAGTTATACTTGTATCCTGGTCCTGACATTCTTCAGAAAGGAATTAGAAACATTGACCTAGAAATGCTTCCCCTCCAAAGATCTGAGTTTTGATTTTTTAAAGAAAAATAGGTGCCTTATACTTCAAACCTCAAGTCAACCTCTACAAATGCTAATTATCTTAGCTGCCGTCAGAAGCAGGATGCTTCAGTAGAGAACGCATCGTCCTTTACTGTGTTTTGAGTCATTCAGAGCTTCCATTTGGCATTTCAGTTTCGAATCCACAATAAAACCTATGTGTTGTATTCCAGACTTGCCCAAAAAAAAGACATGCACATGCAAATAATAAAATTCTACCACCATTATGTCTGAAAGCTATAAGTTGATTGCACAAACCACAAGTTTTTGCTTTAGCAGAATTATAAAGAAGTGGATGCTGTGGTTATACCTTGCTGTCGGTCCTCCTTTAGTGCAAGCTGTGCATGCGGGAAGATCTTCTGCACAACTTGTAAAATATTCTCTACTGATCTTTGAAAAAGTGGCTTGAAAATGGGTGATAGTGCTTGTACGGGTGAAGCCTTGATCCGGTTTGAAGCTGGAACAACCTTCTTCATAGCCATGAAAAAGTCCTTTGCTTTTATTTTAATAGAATTAACGTCTAGTAGCAACTTCTCCCTACTTGCATAAATCTGAGGATAGCATCGGCGTAGAGAGCACAGCGCAGCTTCAGTACATAAAGATTTGATATCTGCACCACAGTATCCTAACAAACAAAAATCAAACGTTACATTGGTCAAGGCCCAGGTTTACAACATGCAACATTTAAAGAATTTGTAATGCCAAAACCAAACAGCTTAACAGGGAATTCAAAGTGCTACCGCTCTGCAGGGAAGTTTCATGTTGCTCACTGCCTGATATCCTGCGCTTATGCAGCTGAAGCAGACTCCTCATCAAAAACTATACTCTTGAGGAAGATGCCCCAGAACCATTTAATGTTCTCAGACAACAAGAGGAACGATAACAAAGAGTAAATAGATGAAAGGATCTCACACAGATTGCTATGAAGGCGTGCCAGCTGCCTCGTTGACTAGTTGTGCAGCAAGGCACAAGAGCATGGGTACTGCCTGGTACAAGCTAAGGTTCTTTACAACTTGGTCACAAGCAAGAATCCGTTTCTGTTTCAGTCTTACCAATGCATTTCTCAGCTAGTTCATCAAGCAACATGTCCGGTGGCTGAGGGGTCCAGTCACGAGTATGAATCTTGACAATTTCTTTTCTAGCCTGGAAGCAAAATCATTGCATTTTAGCTTGTCCCAAGTTTTCCTTAAAAATACCAACAAGAAACAAACAAACCAAAAGGCAAACAAACAAACAACAAAAAACAAAACAGTCCTCCCTCAAAACCCCTCATCTACTAATACACTTTTCTTACTTGCTCAACTTTCAAGTATTTTACAGTTATTTAATATACACTCTGCATTGTCAACCAGGAAATTGAATATTTCTTATTTGTTATACTGAACTTTTTCTAGGAACCTACAGTGAAAGAAAAGGCATTTATAGCTTCAATAACAAGTTTCCAAACTACGAGACCTAAGGACCCAGAGGAAAATACTGTAATGAAAAATTTATCCAGAAACATTTCTTTGCTGTCCAAAAAACTTCTCTAAAACTTAGCAAGCTTTCATTGGGACAGTCTCATTACTTCATCACATTTGCTTTCCAGTCAGTAAATTCACAGAAAGCACTTCTGGCACAATGCTTCCAATTGCTACAATTACTATAAAGAAGAAAAGAATTATGACTCAAACTACTACCACTGATCCGGGGCACAATCAAATGCAAACACGTCCCCTATTCATTCATAAGCGAAGGATTGAGACCAAAAACACAACTTCATGATGAAAACACCCAAGTGGACTAAATAATTAAGCAAACAGGTACAACTTTGGGAATGAAAGGTTTGATTATAGAACTAACTACTTGGTGGTATCATCCTGACCATATATATCCAGTACCAGATTTGCCCTCCATGGAACAACGCAGTGTCTCCACGTGTCACTCTTTTGTTCAAGTTGTCAATTATTTTTTTTTCCTATAAAGTTGGACTTTGCCATGGTAGCACTAACGTTGAATTTAAGTTCTCACCTCTTAATTTGGCAAGTTGAAGAGGAAGTGTCTGCCAAAGCGTCCTGGTCTTCGTAAAGCAGGATCTATAGAATCCAGTCTGTTGGTAGCTCCGATTACCACGATCTCCCCTCTGTTATCTATGCCATCCATAAGCGTCTGAAGAGTTGAAACAATGGAACTAATAGAAAAATATAATTTTTACTTACTGGTTCAGTAAATTTTGATACATTCCACATGACTTTTTTGATGCCGGAATAACCTTCTTCCTAGTGGTCATTCAAAACTGGGAAAAAAATAGTCTACCAAGTCGGGGTTTTTTTGAATCTGCAGACTGTTAAGTCATCAAGCACTTCAAGACTGTTTGAAATAATCTCTACGTTAATATAAAAGGAGTACTGCACACTTCTGCTCAGGAAGAAAATCACGGAAAATGTCAACTTTGATTTTAGATGTTGAATTTGTTGCAGTGAGATCTTCCTCATCGCACGATTCTATTTGGATTTAAACCATATTATCTATGGAGAGACCAAGATTAGGACAAGAACAGCACAGAGTTCAGCATGAAGCCAATCAGGAGCTCAAGTTTGTATTCTTTGTATTCAACTTTACCCTTCTCTTGCTGGAAGGACCTGCTTTTTGACTCTCCTTCTCTTCACTAGGAGCATGCTCCCTCTTGCATTCGTAATGCTCTTTCTCAGTGGTTTTAGTCTTGTCCTTTGTATCTTGGCATCTCTCTGTAAGAGCTGAGGAGGAAAGGTTTTTAGAGCTACATTCAGTGTCAGACTTGAGAGAGGAAGTATGCCGCAGTTTCTCACCAGGCTCACAAGACTCTTTGCCGGACAAAACGGTTTCTTTTGAAATGAGGTCACGTTCTTTTGATCTTCTTGCTTTCTCCTTTCCACGGTCATCACATTGGTACTGGGCGAGGTATTCATCATTCCCAGGAGATTTCGGAGGGTCCACGACACTGCACAAAATAAAATCACATTTCTCACTTCTGCTGAAGGACGTGAATATTAAGAGTAAAACCTTCCAACGTCAAACAAACAAACAAAAACCTCCGGACTACAGGAACCCTCGCAAAGATATGCCATTTAGAAACCTCTCCTGTGATTAGGACACCTTCTTCAGCTCCCAGAGAAAGTGCTTTTTCCCCTCTTGCTTCTGAAGCCATTGCACTAAAAAAGCAAACGCATCTGTCTCCCTCCACATGCTGCTCTGATTAAGAGCCAGAATATTCAAAGCCACTCTATTTGTTCTCCCCACATAGCCGAAAAAACACCAGTTGAAAGAGTTTTCTACCTCTCTCCACGAATTTACATCCACATATCCTATGACTGCAAAAATAGAAGGCGGGGCTCAGGAGAAACAGCCAGTGCTGGAAATGAAAAAAAGCAGCTTGTTTCTTCAGAGTCTTAAGCCTATGCTACTAGGAACAAAACAAAACAAAACAAAACAAGAGGAGAGGAGAACAACAGTGGGAAATTTACCTATTCTCCAGGTGTTCAATTGCAAAGCCTCCTCTGGAGGATCAACAGTTGTGAATTCAGTGTGCTTAGGAGAAATCAGATCTACATCTGAACCACAACTATTTCAGTAGTATCACGAACTTCTGTTACTCTGAAGAAGCAGTCAGCACCGTTTCTATGTTAGGAAAGAGCTGAACAGAGTCTGTTATTCACATCAAGTAGTCAGGCAGGTTTCTTTAGGAAGGCTGGGTTTCACTAGAACATTACTAGCCTGTAAGCCTCATGGCATCACCTTCCATCTTGACTGCTGAACCTCCTTGCTCCCTACTATCTTCTTTGCCAAGATACAGCTGTCCACATTTACTTTTCCTACTTGGCTGGACTGAATTTAAGAAGATCTTTGTCCTGGTTTCAGTTAGCACAGAATTAATTTTCTTCCTAGTAGCTGGTGGAATGCTGTGTTTTGGCTTAGAATGAGAAGAGTGCTGATAACACCCCGATGCTTTAATTGTTGCAGAGCAGTGCTTATACTAAGCCAAGGACATCTCAGCCTTTGCTCTGTCCTGCCAACGGGCAGGCTGGGGGGTGCAGTAAGAGCTGGGAGGGGACAGACCCAGGACAGGTGACCCAAACTAGCCAAAGGGGTATTCCATACCATCTGACGTCATGCTAAACAATATATAGGTGGCTAGCCGGGGGGAGGGGGCCGGACTGCTCGGGGTTAAGCTGGGCATCGGTCAGCGGGTGGTGAGCAATTGCATTGTGCATCACTTGTTTGTACATATTATTAGTAGTAGTACTATTATCATCATTGTATTATTATTATTATTATTATTATTATTATTATTATTATTATTATTATTATTATTACCTGTCTTATTAAACTGTCTTTATCTCAACTCACGGGCTTCACTTTCCATTTCTCTCCCCCGTCCCAGAGAGGGAGGGGGGAGGGTGAGCGAACGGCTGCGTGGTATTTAGCTGCCAGCCGGGTTAAACCACGACAGTCTTTTTGGCGCCCAACGTGGGGCTCGAAAGGTTGAGATAACGGCAGATCTGACCAGAGTGTGTTAAAATAAAATTGGTATAAGTATTAGACCTGCTTAATAGTCACTTGTCATAATGCTGATTGCTTTAATCTCAACTGTGCTGCGCCTGTTTTCCAAATTGAGTATTATAGCACGTTATTTTCCGTATGTGCTCTCTGTCATGTTGTTTATCCTCTCCGGGCCCTGGTTTCAGACCATTATGGTACTGTGTGTTGTATCAGTGGCTTATGAGATGATGAAATACCTGGCCATGACTCTAACCTGGTATTTGTACTCAGTAACATCTTCGATTCTGTACTTTGCAAACTGTATTTTGGAAACTATTAGCAATTGTATCTGTTGCCTTTTTTCATTAGGGAGTCAATCTGTGGAGGGGAAAGGGGAAGATAATTTTTCTTACTTGATCACTCTCCCTTTCTCCTTCACCACCCCTGTACCCTCCTTGATCACTCTCCCTTCCTCCTTCACCACCCTCTTATCCTCCGAGTTTATTACAATAGCTCTCCAAGATATTGAATATTTCTGGAATACTCAGAATACCATAGTCTTGTTGTTCTGCCTCATGAATGCACTTCAGATTCTGCTTAAAGTTAAACAACTACTTATGAAGCTCATCCGGAGATCTGCCCGGAGGCAGTATAGTTGTGGGTGGCAGGGAGTATGGGTGGATATGGGCAGGCATCTAGAGCAGTTAGCACCCCCAGTGTGTTGGAAATTCACCCCTGAACAATGGCAAAATCCTCAAAAACTGGCAGAATGCTTGAAAAAAAGGTGTAATGATTCTGGCAGTTCCAAAGTAACACAAATCATTGTAACGTGCTGGGGCCTGGCTCATGCCTATCGAGCTGCCATTGATACTGCTGTCAACTTAGTGACAGACCCTGCGGCCACTCCAAACCCTGTGACAGATCCAACGGCCACTGTGACCCCTACGGTGGATTCTGCAGCCGCTCCAGTCCCAGCTCCTGCAGCCGCTCCAGTCCCAGCTCCTGCAGCCGCTCCAGTCCCAGCTCCTGCAGCCGCTCCAGTCCCAGCTCCTGCAGCCGCTCCAGTCCCAGCTCCTGCAGCCGCTCCAGTCCCAGCTCCTGCAGCCGCTCCAGTCCCAGCTCCTGCAGCTGCTCCAGTCCCAGTTCCTGCAACTGCTCCAGTCCCAGTTCCTGCAGTCGCTCCAGTTCCAGCTCCGGCCGCTACTCCAGTCCCAGTTCCTGCAACTGCTCCAGTCCCAGCTCCTGAAGCTGCTCCAGCTCCAGCTCCTGAAGCCGCTCCAGCTCCAGCTCCTGCAGCTGCTCCAGTCCCAGTTCCTGCAGTCGCTCCAGTTCCAGCTCCGGCCGCTACTCCAGTCCCAGTTCCTGCAACTGCTCCAGTCCCAGCTCCTGAAGCCGCTCCAGCTCCAGCTCCTGAAGCCGCTCCAGCTCCAGCTCCTACTGCTGCTCCAGTCCCAGCTCCTGCAACTGCTCCAGCTCCAGCTCCAGCTCCTGTAGCCGCTACAGCTCCGGTTCCTGCAACTGCTCCAGCTCCTGTAGCCG
>NW_028137068.1:90000-97500 GCF_965140915.1 Aythya marila | reverse complement strand
ATTATATTGAATTAGATAAAAGACGACTGAGCTATCCAATAAATCGAAGTTCACTGATCACTCATATTGAGCGTCTGTGTCTTCCTTCCGTCGACAACAAATGTCCTCGCAACAAATGGCGCCCGAACAGGGACCTACAATACAGGAACAGGGACTTCGCTGGAGTTGAACCTGCGCTGGAATTGTACCTGCGAGCCACAGTTGGACGGAATACAAGGACCGGTCCTGCAACGCAGCTCAGGAGGTGAAAAGGATTACAAATTGCTGAATCCCCGCACCCGAGGCCTGAAAGGTGAATGGAAAAGAAACCTGGAATACCCACACCCGCACCCGCAGCTCGGAAAGGGAGTCCTCGCACCCGGGATGAGCCTATCGAGGGTCCTGCCGGAAAGCGTCGCCGAGGTCTTTGCAAAGGCTGCAACGGTACCGACGTATATAAAGGTATGGAGAGACAAGCGGCGTATGATTTGCTCAAATGCTTTTTAGAAAAGCGGGGCACACAGGATATATGTTGTAAAAAGGAATTACCAAAGTTATTAGCTTATGGGGTAGTTAAGGGTTGTTTTTTAGATCCTGATACTGTGTTTGAACAAGCAGAGTGGAGGAAGTTTGGGGATAAATTATTTGGTGAAGTAATTAGTGATAATAAAATAGCAAAGAAATTGATGAAGCCATGGAGGGCGGTAACTAATGCATTAGCAACACATCAAGCTGAACAAAAAATAGCTGCTGCTGCAACAGAACGATTAGGATCATCCAGTCAGAAGGGGGGGACTTCTGCTTCTTCCTCTACTCAGCAAAGAGCTGAGGAACAAGCTTACCCCTCTCCACCATCATATAGAACAATTACAATTCCAAAAGGGACTTCGGTACCCATATCAGGGGAAGAAGAACCCTCACAGTCACAGCCACCGACAGCCCCGCCTGCACCCTCGCCCGTACAATCAGAGAACAGAGAAAGGGTGGGTGAGGAGTCAGGTACAAATTCACTCTCAACAAGTCCATTTAGAATCAATGTACAGGACAGGGAGGAGACATGGAAAAAAATAGCGCATGAAGCAATGAAGGAAGGGAATCTTGAAATAGCAGCACAAATAACAACAGCCTATCCGGTGGTGTATTCACCTCCAGATGCACAGGGAAATGTACAGGTTCAGTTGACTAATTTAGATTGGAAATTATTAACACAATTACGATCTACAGTAAATGAGTCTGGATTAAAGGGAGAACCTACTCGTCAAATGTTAGACTATATTTGGGGGACAAATATTCTGCTCCCAGGAGATATTCGTAGCATAATGAAACTAATCTTGACACAGCATCAACAGCTTTTGTTTAATGCATATTGGCACGGTATCTGTCAAGAAGAGGTAGCGATAATACGCGCGCCTGGGGATCCCTTGTATGGTGTTACATTAGACGAATTACTGGGTGTGGGACCATATTTTAGAACAGAGGCGCAGGCACTCTTGGGACCAGACAAAGCTAAGGTATCAATGAATCTAGCCAGAAGAGCATTAGAACAAATTAGAGAGCCGGGGGGAATGCCGTCCTACATGGGAATTAAACAGGGCAGAGAGGAACCATTCGGGTTGTTTATCGATCGGGTAGCAAATGCGATACAAGCAGCGGGAGTTCCTGATTATCTTAAAGGCACTATATTAAAGCAATGTGCACTCCAAAATTGTAACCCTTCAACTCGTAGTATATTAGCTACGTTACCGAATACTTGGACAATAGAGGAAGGATTGGAAAGAATGTCTCAGGTACCTGTAGGTCCACAGACTATGTTAGTAGAAGCAGTAAAACAATTAGGTGATAACATGAAAGAACAGTCAAAAGTGTTTGCAGCCCTTGCTCCTTTGCAAACCCCCGGTGGATGTCCTATTAGCCGAGTATCGACACCGCAATATCGTTGTTTTCGATGTGGTGTTGCGGGACACATTAGACGTAACTGCAAAATAGAATCTGTGTGGTGCCAAAATTGTCAAACAAATACTCACAGCACTTCAGCATGCCGCCGAAATGCGTCGGGAAACGGCCGGAGCAGCGGGAGGAGCCGCCCCGCGACGACACAAAAAGTGGCTTTTACGACAACGGCAGCGACGGCAACAGCACCAGCACCAACTGCGACGAATCCCTTTTTCTCCGACCAGCCACCAGAGGGAGCCTCGGCCTGGATTTGGCAACCGCAGTCGATGTGACTTTATTGGATTCGAGACCCACCAGGGTAAAAACAGGACTTATTGGACCAGTTATTGTTAATAAGGAACCTGTGGGAGCTTTGTTAATAGGGAGATCGTCTGCCACCATGAATGGATTACAAATATTAACTGGACTTATTGACAAGGATTACTTTGGGGAAATACAAATTATGGTTTCTGCAATGTTTCCTCCAATTCATGTACCGAAAGGCACAAAAATAGCACAGTTAATTCCTTTGCCTCATCTTGCTGAATCATTAGCATCGGAATCTGCAAAGGATCGAGGACTGGGAGCATTTGGCTCCACGGGAAAAGTGGCTTTATTGACACTTGGTATGCGACACAGACCACGACAAAATGTCACTGTGTGTTTAAAGGATGAGAAAATACAGATTGAGGCCTTGTTGGACACTGGTGCTGATGTATCTATAATCAGCACAAAGGATTGGCCCTCACATTGGCCTACATTTGAGTCTAATGCCACAGTTTCGGGAGTAGGAGGTGTGACTCTTGCTCGTCGGTCACCAGTGCTACAATGGACAATAGGTGATAAGGTGGTACAATGCAGTGTCTCCATCTTATCACTACCTGAAGGAGTACAAGCGCTGGTGGGGCGAGATATCCTTGCCCAAATGGGAGCAGTTCTCACGACAGATCATCAAAATTTTTAGGTGTGGCCATTGCTTGGACTTTCCCGATCCCACTTAAATGGAAAACTGATGAACCTGTATGGGTTGAGCAGTGGCCACTGAAACGGGAAAGTCTTTTACATGCTCATAAATTAGTACAGGAACAGTATCAACAAGGGCATTTGAGACTGTCAACAAGCCCTTGGAATACTCCGATTTTTGTGATTCCCACAAAATCAGGGAAATACCGTTTGCTACATGACTTACGAGCAGTTAATAACCAGATGTGTGCTATGGGAGCACTGCAACCTGGATTACCTAATCCTGCTATGATACCAGAAGGGTGGAAATTACTAATTGTGGATCTCAAAGACTGCTTTTTTACAATTGCATTACATGACAATGATAAACAGAGGTTTGCTTTTACACTTCCTGCTATAAATCGTGAAGGACCATATCAGAGATTTGAATGGACTGTGTTACCTCAGGGCATGCGTAATTCACCTACCTTATGTCAGCTCTATGTTGATGCAGCACTTCAACCAATTCGCCGCGCATGGCCAAAAACGATTATTTACCATTACATGGACGATATTTTGCTAGCTCAGGAGGAGATATTTTCCTTACAACAGAAAAATGCCCTGGCAGTTGCTCTTAAACAAATGGGACTGGTAATTGCACCAGAAAAACTTCAGGAGACAAGCCCTTGGAAGTACTTAGGGTGGAAAATCACAGATTCTACTATTCAGCCTCAGAAACTTACTATCCAATCGAACATCACAACTCTCAATGATGCTCAAAAACTGCTGGGAGATTTACAGTGGATTAGGCCAGTGGTCGGAATTCCAAATGAACTGTTGAATTCCCTTCGACCTTTATTAAAAGGAACTGATCCTGCCGCAAAGGTGACATTATCAGAACAACAATCGGAAATATTACAACAAATTGCATCATTGATCACAACGCGTGTCACACATCGACGCATACCTGACAGGCCACTGGATTTTACTGTTTTGTGTGGTCCACAACACTTGATGGGTGCTATCACACAGCAAAAAATAAAAACGGGGGAAAAGGAAATGGAAACTGTGGTATTGGAGTGGATAGCTCCCCCATTGCAACCCCGAAGAACAATTCAAGAAAAAATTGACACGCTGTCAGAATTAATAAAGAAAGGAAGAAATCGGATACTACAAATAGACGGAGTTCCACCAAGTACAATCTGGGTACCAATAAAGCCAGGTGACTTGGAATGGTACATACAGAATTCTGAAAAACTACAAGCTGCATTATTACAGGATGGCGCCACAATAGTGGCAAAGACATTACAATCAACTATATTGTCATGGATGGAAAACCAAGCATGGATAACCCAGCCCAAGCGGTCGGATTCTCCATTAGCAGATGCAGTAACTGTTTTCACGGACGCTGGGAAGCGCTCCAAGTCTGCTGCAATGACATGGAAAGACGAACAAGGCTGGCAACACCAAATTTTAAAGGGCCAGGACAACGATTCATTACAGACATTAGAGCTCTATGCGGTTGTATGGGCATTTATAAAATGGAAAGATGCCCCTTTAAATGTAGTATCTGATTCTCTGTATGTAGTAGGTATAGCTAATCGTATAGAGGACTCTGCTTTAAGAGATGTAAAAAATGAACGCCTTGCAGAATTATTAACTAGCTTACAGCTTGCTATAGCGCAGAGAAGCAAATCCTATGCGGTGATACATATACGAAGTCACCAATGGGTGGAGGGACTGGGAGAAGGCAATGCTCGGGCGGATAAATTAGTTGCCGCTCCAGCCACTGAAGCGCCATTATCTCCCTTCTGTAGAGCTAGGGAGGCTCATGCTATTTTTCACCAGAATGCTAAGGGACTTGCGCGGGCTTACAAACTGTCTAGAGCTGATGCACAAGCGATAGTAAAAGCTTGTCCAATATGTAGTAATTATAATTCAGGGGTGGGACTCGGAGTCGGGACAAACCCCAGAGGGCTTAAAGCCAATGAAGTGTGGCAAATGGATGTTACTCATGTTCCAGCATTTGGACGATTGAAATATCTACATGTAACAATAGACACTTATAGTCACATGATCTGGGCTACACCGCAGCCTGGAGAAAAAGTTCGGGATGTACGACGTCATCTTGCCAGTTGTTTTGCAGTAATGGGAGTACCACAGACTATAAAGACTGATAATGGTCCAGCCTATGTTAGTGGGCCATTCAAGCGATTCATGGAACTATGGGACATTAAACATATTACTGGTATTCCACATTCACCAACTGGTCAGGCTATTGTGGAAAGGGCTAATGGAACAGTTAAACAATATTTAGAAAGGTTTAAAGACATTATTGATGTTAGAGAAAGGGTAGACAAGACTCTATTTGTTCTGAATCATTTGTGTGTTTTTGGGGAACATGACGAACCACCTGTAGCACGTCATTATACCAAATCTGAAAATGATAACAAATGTGTTATGAGAGTATTGTACAGAGATATGAAAACAGGGCAATGGTTAGGGCCTGCTGATGTGATTTATGTGGGACGAGGTTATGTATGTGTCTCTTCCCCTACAGGTCCGACCTGGGTGCCTAGTCGGTGTGTAAAGCCAGCCATCGAAGAAAGAAGAGGATGACAACGATCATGGCTGAAGTAACAGAACAAGGGACTTTGATTATGCTATCAGTTATAATAATGGCTGGACATGGTAATGCTATCTTAGGGAAGATTGACCCTCAGCAGAATATGTGGGTCACCTGGGCTAATGAAACCAGACAGAGTTCATTTTGTCTGTTTCTTGCTTCTGCATCTGATCCTTTTAGAACATGCTTGTTTGGGGTTCCAATAGGGGATCCAAAGGAACTGAGTGAAATGTTAGCACCATACTCTGGCAGTGTTACTTTACTTAGTAGGTCCCTTTCTGCTAATGTCTCGGATGGAGTAGTTGCTGCCCTGCAAGCTCTTAATAACTCATTGCCATGGGACCCTCAAGAACTGGATCTCCTGGGGTCTGTGGTAGTAGGGAATAGCAGTAGTAACTGGACACAAACATGCTTTGTACTCCATGAAGGGAAACAAAATAAAACGCACTGGACCAACATAACATCGAGGACCCTTGGATTTGAGGCCAATGGACATTACTGTGGATGGAACAACACCGGGAATATTAGTGTACCATTTGGGGCGTATGGAATAGGTGATACCAATTCAATCTGGTTTCAAAGTCAGGCCAAAGCTTTACCACCTGGTATGTTTTTAATCTGTGGGGACCGTGCATGGCAAGGGATACCAGCTAGTGCTTTTGGGGGTCCGTGTTACCTAGGACGACTCACACTTTTCGTTCCAGATTTGCACTCGTGGAAGAACTCGACAGGGAGCAGAAGAATTAAACGAGATCTAAAAACTTTGGGTTCTGACTGTAATGATGCTGTAGAACTATGGGGTCCAGCAGAAAGATTCTTTGCTTCTTTAGTGCCTGGTGTGGGAACTGCACATGCTTTGACTAACATTAATAAGCTTGCTTGTTGGGCTGTTAAACAATCAAATGTAACAACACAAGTTCTTTCTGAAATGTCGCAAGATATGGAAAGCATAAGACATGCTGTGTTACAAAATAGGGCCGCTATTGATTTCTTGTTATTAGCTCAAGGACATGGGTGTGAAGATGTAGAAGGAATGTGTTGCTTTAATCTCTCTGATCATGGGCAATCAATTCACAATCAATTGAAATGGTTAAGGGATCATACACAAAAAATTACGATACAGAATAATTGGTTTGATGATTAGCTTAAATCTGTCTTTGGAAATGTAGGGGGATGGGTTTTTAACTTAATCAAAGAGGGACTTCGCCTTTTGCTTATAATTGTATTGATTATAATTGCTGCACGGGTAGTCTTTAGCTGCTTATCTAGGAAACTAGAACAACTCACAGAGAAGGTGTTTGTAGCCCAAAATAAAAACGGGGGAATTGTGGAGGAATGGTTAAGCGAAGTAGGCCATGTGAACATTGCACAGCTAGGAGGCCGCAAGTTAACAAAGTATCGAACACAGCTCAAATGAGCCTGAGAAAGTACGTAAATAAGCCTGAGAAAACACGTGAATGCGGCCTCGGAAGGAATGTAAGTTCTGGGAGGTTTTAGGGAGGTTTCAGGGAGGTTTCAGGTACAAGAACATGATATCTCTTGGTATGCTGGGAAAGTACTAACTGTGTTATTTTGGTGGGAAACTAGCTGATAGAATAGAGAAATGCACTAACCAATCATGAGCTTAGCTTTTGCAATATGTATGAGCTAATTATATTGAATTAGATAAAAGACGACTGAGCTATCCAATAAATCGAAGTTCACTGATCAATCATATTGAGCGTCTGTGTCTTCCTTCCGTCGAAAACAAATGTCCTCGCAACAATAGAACACTAACCCTAACCCTAACCCTAACCCTAACCCTAACCCTTACCCTAACCCTAACCCTAACCCTAACCCTAACTTTAACCCTAACCCTAACCCTAACCCTAACAGAACCCTAACCCTAAACCTATCCCTAACCCTAACCCTAACCCTAACCCTAACCCTAACCCTAACCCTAACCCTAACCCTAAACCTAAACCTAACCCTAACCCTAACCCTAACACTAACCTTATCCCTAACCCTAAAGCTAACCCTAA
>NW_028137068.1:85000-87500 GCF_965140915.1 Aythya marila | reverse complement strand
AACCCTAACCCTAACTCTAAACCTAACACTAACCCTAACCCTAACCCTAATCCTAACCCTAAACCTAACCTTAACCATTATCCTAACCCTAACCCTAAGCCTAAGCATAACCCGAACCCTAACCCTAAGCCTAAAATAATCCCTAAACCTAACCCTAACCCTAACCCTAACCCAAACCCTAATCATTACCCTAATAGAACACTAACCATAACCCTAACCCTAACCCTAACCCTAAACCTTACCCTAACCCTAACCCTAACCCTAACCCTAACTTTAACCCTAACCCTAACACTAAAACCCTAACAAAACCCTAACCCTAAACCTATCCCTAACCCTAACCCTAACCCTAACCCTAACCCTAACCCTAACCCTAACCCTAACCCTAACCCTAAACCTAACCCTAAACCTAACCCTAACCCTAACCCTAACTTTAACCCTAACCTTATCCTAACCCTAACCCTAACCCTAACCCTAACCCTAACCCTAACACTAACCCTAACCCTAACCCTAACCGTAACCCTTTCCCTAACACTAACCCTAAACCTAACCCTAACCCTAACCCTAACTCTAAGAGAACACTAACCCTAACCCTAACACCAACCTTAATCCTAACCGTAACCGTAACACTAACCCTAACCCTAACCCTAACCCTAACCCTAACCCTAACCCTAACCCTAACCCTAACCCTAACCCTAACCCTAACCCTAACCCTAACCCTAAACCTGACCCTGACCCTAACCCTAACCCTAACCCTAACCCTAACCCTAATCCTAACCCTAACCGTAACCCTAACCCTAAACCTAACCCTAACCCTAAGAGAACACTAACCCTAACCCTAACCCAAACCCTCAGAGAACCCTAACCCTAACCCTACCCCTAACCCTAACCCTGACCCTTACCCTAACCCTAAACCTAAACCTAAGAGATCACTAACCCTAACCCTAACCCTAAAACTAACCCTAACCCTAACCCTAACCGTAACCTTTTCCCTAACTCTCACCCTAACCCTAACCCTAACCCGAACTCTAAGAGAACACTAAGACTAACCCTAACCCTAACCCTAACCCTAACCCTAATCCTAACCCTAACACTAACCTTAATCCTAACCCTAACCCTAACCCTAACCCTACCCCTAACACTAAACCTAACCCTAACCCTAACCCTAACCCTAACCCTAATCCTAACCCTAACCCTAACCCTAACCCTAAACCTAACCCTAAACCTAACCCTATCCCTAAGAGAACCCTAACCCTAACCATAAACCTAACCCTAACCCTAACCCTAACCCTAACCCTAACCCTAAAACTAACCCTAAACCTAACCCTAACCCTAACCCTAAGAGAACCCTAACCCTAACCCTAAACCTAACCCTAAACCTAACCCTAACCCTTACCCTAACCCTAACCCTAACCCTAAACCTAACCCTAACCCTTACCCTAACCCTAACCCTAACCCTAAAACCTAACCCTAACCCTAACACTAACCCTAACCCTAACCCTAACTTTAACCCTAACCCTGTCCTAACCCTACCCCTAACCCTAACCCTAACCCTAACCCTAACCTTAACCCTAACCCTAACCCTAACCCTAACCCTAACCCTAACCCTAAACCTAACCCTAACCCTTACCCTAACCCTAACCCTAACCCTAACCCTCACCCTAAACCTAACACTAACAATAACCCTAACCCTAACCCTAACCCTAACCCTAACCCTAACCCTAACCCTAACCCTAACTCTAAACCTAACACTAACCCTAACCCTAACCCTAATCCTAACCCTAAACCTAACCTTAACCATAATCCTAACCCTAACCCTAAGCCTAAGCATAACCCGAACCCTAACCCTAAGCCTAAAATAATCCCTAAACCTAACCCTAACCCTAACCCTAACCCAAACCCTAATCATTACCCTAATAGAACACTAACCATAACCCTAACCCTAACCCTAACCCTAAACCTTACCCTAACCATAACCCTAACCCTAACCCTAACTTTAACCCTAACCCTAACACTAAAACCCTAACAAAACCCTAACCCTAAACCTATCCCTAACCCTAACCCTAACCCTAACCCTAACCCTAACCCTAACCCTAACCCTAACCCTAACCCTAACCCTAAACCTAACCCTAACCCTAACCCTAACTTTAACCCTAACCTTATCCTAACCCTAACCCTAACCCTAACCCTAACCCTAACCCTAACACTAACCCTAACCCTAACCCTAACCGTAACCCTTTCCCTAACACTAACCCTAAACCTAACCCTAACCCTAACCCTAACTCTAAGAGAACACTAACCCTAACCCTGACACCAACCTTAATCCTAACCGTAACCGTAACACTAACCCTAACCCTAACCCTAACCCTAACCCTAACCCTAACCCTAACCCTAACCCTAACCCTAACCCTAACCCTAACCCTGACCCTGACCCTAACCCTAACCCTAACCCTAACCCTAACCCTAATCCTAACCCTAACCGTAACCCTAACCCTAAACCTAA
>NW_028137068.1:22500-25000 GCF_965140915.1 Aythya marila | reverse complement strand
CGTAACCCTAACCCTAACCCTAACCCTAACCCTAACCCTAACCCTAACCCTAACCCTAACCCAAACCCTACCCCTAACACTAAACCTAACCCTAATTCTAAACCTAATCCTAATCCTAACCCTAACCCTACACTATCCCTAACCCTAACCCTAACCCTAACCCTAACCCTGACCCTAACCCTAACCCGAACCCTAACCCTAAACCTAACACTAACCCTAACCCTAACCCTAACCCTAACCCTAACCGTAACCCTAACCCTAACCCTAACCCTAACCCTAAACCTAACCCTAACCTTAACCCTAACCCTAACCCTAACCCTAAGAGAACACTAACCCTAACCCTAACCCAAACCCTCAGAGAACCCTAACCCTAACCCTAACCCTAACCCTAACACTAACACTAACCCTAACCCTAACCGTAACCCTTTCCATAACTCTAACCCTAACCCTAACCCTAACCCTAACTCTAAGAGAACACTAAGCCTAACCCTAACACTAACCTTAATCCTAACCGTAACCGTAACCCTAACCCTAACCCTAACCCTAACCCTAACCCAAACCCTACCCCTAACGCTAAACATAACCCTAATCCTAACACGAATCCTAATCCTAACCCTAACGCTAACACTAACCCTAACCCTAACACTAACCATAACCCTAAACCTAACCCTGACCCTAACCCTAACCCGAACCCTAATCCTAACCCGAACCCTAACCCTAACACTTACCCTAACCCTAACCCTAACCTTAACCCTAACCCTAAGAGAACACTAAACCTAACCCTAACCCTAACCCTAAGAGAACCCTAACCCTAAACCTAACCTAAACCCTACCCCTAACCCTAACCCTAACCGTAACCCTAACCCTAACCCTAACCCTAACCCTAACCCTAACCCTAACCCTAAACCTAAACGTAAGTGATCCTAACCCTAACCCTAACCCTAACCCTAAGAGAACAGTAATCCTAAACCTAACCTAACCATAAAACTAACCCTAACCCTAACCCTAACCCTATCTCTAAGAGAACCCTAACCCTAACCATAAGAGAACCCTTACCGTAACCGTAACCCTAACACTAACACTAACCCTAACCCTAACCCTAACCCTAAACCTAAACCTAACCCTAACCCTAACCCCAACACTAAAGAACAATAAACCTAACCCTAAATATAACCCTAACCCTAACCCTAACCCTAACCCTAACCATAACCCTAACCCTAACCCTAACCCTAACCCTAACCCTAACCCTAACCCCTAACCCTAACCCTAACCCTAACACTAACCCTAAACCTAACCCTAACCCTATCAATAACCCTAACCGTACCCCTAAGAGAACACTAACCCTAACCCTAACACTAAACATAACCCTAACCCTAACCTTAACCCTAAACCTAACCCTAACCAAAACCCTAACGCTAACCGTAACGCTAACCATAACCCTAACCCTAACCCTAACCCTAACCCTAACCCTAACCCTAACCCTAACCCTAACCCTAACCCTAACCTAACCATAACCATAACCCTAACCCTAACCCTAACCCTAACCATAAGCCTAAGAGAACACTACCACTAACCCTAACCCTAATCCTAACCCTAACCCTAACCCTAACCCTATCCCTAACCGTAACCCTAACCATAAGAGAACACTAACCCTAACCCTAACCCTAACCCTAACCCTAACCCTAACTGTAAACCTAACCCTAGCCCTAACCCTAACCCTAACCCTAACCCTAACCCTAACACTAAGAGAATACTAACCTTAACACTAACCCTAACCCTAACCCTAACCCTATCCCTAAGAGAATACTAACCCTAACCCTAACCCTAACCCCAACCCTAAACCTAACCCTAACCCTAAACATAACCCTAACCCTAACCCTAACCCTAACCCTAACCCTAACCCTAACCCTAACCCTAACCCTAACCCTAACCCTAACCCTAAGAGAACACTAACCCAAACCCTAACCCACACCCTAAGAGAACCCTAAACCTAACCCTACCCCTACCCCTACCCCTAACCCTAACCCTAACCTTAACCCTAACCCTAACCCTAACCCTAACCCTAACCCTAACCCTAACCCTAACCCTAACCCTAACCCTAACCCTAACCTTAACCCTAACCCTAACCCTTACCCTAACCCTAACCCTAACCCTAACATTAACCCTAACCCTAAGAGAACACTAAACCTAACCCTAACCCTAACCCTAAGAGAACCCTAACCCTAACCATAACCCTAACGCTAATCCTAAACCTAACACTAAAACTAAACCTAAGAGATCACTAACTCTAACCCTAACCCTAACCCTAACACTAACCCTAACCCTAACCCTAACCGTAACCCTAACCCTAAACTTAACCATAACCCTAACCCTTACCCTAACCCTAACCCTAACTCTAACCTTAACCCTAACCCTAAGAGAACCCGAACCCTAACCCTAACCCTAACGCTAATCCTAAACCTAACCCTAACCTTAACCCTAACCCTAATCCTAACCCTAA
>NW_028137068.1:10000-17500 GCF_965140915.1 Aythya marila | reverse complement strand
GTAACCGTAACCCTAACAATAACCCTAACCCTAACCCTAAGAGAACACTAACCCTAACCCTAACCCTAAACATAACCCTAACCCTAACCTTAACCCTAAACCTAACCCTAACCCTAACACTAACCCTAACGCTAACCGTAACGCTAACCATAACCCTAACCCTAACCCTAACCCTAAGCCTAAGAGAAGACTAACACTAACCCTAACCCTAATCCTAACCCTAAACCTAACCCTAACCCTAACCCTATCCCTAACCGTAACCGTAACCATAAGAGAACACTAACCCTAACCCTAACCGTAAGAGAACACTAACCCTAACCCTAACCCTAACCCTAACCCTAACCCTAACCCTAACCCTAACCCTAACCCTAACCCTAACCCTAACCCTAACCCTAACCCTAACCCTAACCCTAAGAGAATACTAACCCTAACCCTAACCCAAACCCCAACCCTAACCCTCACCCTATCCCTAACCCTAACCCTAACCCTAACCCCAACCCTAACCCTAACCCTAACCCTAAGAGAATACTAACCGTAACCGTAACCCTAACCCCAACCCTAACCCTAACCCTAACCCTAAACCTAACCCTAACCCTATCCCTAACCCTAACATTAACCCTAACCCTAACCCTAACCCTAACCCTAACCCTAACCCTAAGAGAACACTAATCCTAACCCTAACCCTAACCCTAAGAGAACCCTAACCCTAATCCTAACCCTTACCTAACCCTAACCATAACCCTAACACTAACTCTAAGCCTAAGAAAACACTAACCGTAACCCTAACCCTAACCCTAACCCCAAACCTAACCCTAACCCTAAGCCTATCCATAACCCTAACTCTAACCCTAAGAGAACACTAACCCTAACCCTAACCCTAACCCTAACCCTAACCCTAAGAGAACCCTAACCCTAACCCTAACCCTAACCCTAACCCTAACCCTAAACCTAACCGTAACCCTAACCCTAACCCTAACCCTAACCCTAACCCTAACGCTAAGAGAACACTAAACCTAACACTAAGAGAACCCTAACCCTAACCCTAACCCTTACCTAACCCTAACCATAACACTAACACTAACCCTAAGCCTAAGAGAACAGTAACCATAATCCTAACCCTAACCCTAACCCCACACCTAACCCTAACCCTAAGCCTATCCCTAACCCTAACTCTAACCCTAAGAAAACACTAACCCTAACCCTAACCCTAACCCTAACCCTAACCCTAACCCTAACCCTAAGAGAACCCTAACCCTAACCCTAACCCTAACCCTAACCCTAACCCTAACCCTAACCCTAATCCTAACCCTAACCCTAACCCTAACCCTAACCCTAACAAGAGAACACTAACCCTAACCCTAACCCTAACCCTAACCCTAACCCTAACCCTTAGCCTAAACCTAACCCTAACCCTAACCCTAACCCTAAGAGAACATTAACCCGAACCCTAACCCTAACCCTAAGAGAACCCTAACCCTAACCCTAACACTAAGCCTAACCCTAATTGAAACCCTTTCCCTTAATCTATCCCTAACCCTAACCCTAACCGTAAATCTAAGAGAACACTAACACTAACCCTAACACTAGCCTTAATCCTAACCGTAAACGTAACCCTAACCCTAACCCAAACCCTCAGAGAACCCTAATCCTAACCCTTACCCTAACCCTAAACCTAAACCTAAGAGATCACTAACCCTAACCCTAACCCTAAGAGAACCCTAACCCTAACCCTAAACCTAACCCCAAAACTAACACAAACCCTAACCCTAACCGTAACCCTTTCGCAAACTCTCACCGTAACCCTAACCCTAACCCTAACTCTAAGAGAACACTAACACTAACCCTAACCCTAACCCTAACCCTAACCCTAACCCTAACCGTAACCTTAACCCTAACCCTAACCCTTACCCTAACCCTAACCCTAACCAAAACCCTAACCCTAACCCTAAGAGAACACTAACCCTAACCCTAACCCTAACCCTAAGAGAACCCTAACCCTAACCCTACACCTAACCCTAACCCTAACCCTAACCCTTACCCTAACCCTAAACCTAAACCTAAGAGATCACTAATCCTAAACTTAACCCTAACCCTAACCCTAACCCTAACCCTAACCCTAACCCTAACCCTAACCCTAACCCTAACCCTAACCCTAACCCTAACCCTAACACTAACCCTAACCCTAACTTTAACCCTAACCCTAACCCTTCCCCTAACCCTAACCCTAACCCTAACCTTAACCCTAACCCTAAGAGAACACTAAACCAAAAACTAACCCAAACCCTAACCCTAAGAGAACCCTAACACTAACCCTAACGCTAATCCTAAACCTAACCCTAAAACTAACCCGAACCCTAACCCTAAACCTAACCTAAACCCTAACCCTAACCCTAACCGTAACCCTAACCCTAACCCTAACCCTAACCCTAACCCTAACCCTAACCCTAACCCTAATAGAACAGTATTCCTAAACCTAACCTAACCATAAAATAACCCTAACCCTAACCGTAACCATAACCCTATCTCTAAGAGAACCCTAACCCTAACCATAAGAGAACCCTAACGGTAACCGTAACCCTAACAATAACCCTAACCCTAACCCTAAGAGAACACTAACCCTAACCCTAACCCTAAACATAACCCTAACCCTAACCTTAACCCTAAACCTAACCCTTACCCTAACCCTAACCCTAACGCTAACCGTAACGCTAACCATAACCCTAACCCTAACCCTAACCCTAAGCCTAAGAGAACACTAACACTAACCCTAACCCTAATCCTAACCCTAAACCTAACCCTAACCCTAACCCTATCCCTAACCGTAACCCTAACCATAAGAGAACACTAACCCTAACCCTACCCCTAACCCTAACCCTAACTGTAAACCTAACCCTAGCCCTAACCCTAACCCTAACCCTAACCCTAAGAGAATACTAACCCTAACCCTAACCCTAACCCCAACCCTAACCCTAACCCTAACCCTAAACATAACCCTAACCCTAACCCTAACCCTAACCCTAACCCTAACCCTAACCCTAACCCTAACCCTAACCCTAACCCTAACCCTAACCCTAACCTTAACCCTAACCCTAACCCTAACCCTAACCCTTACCCTAACCCTAACCTTAACCCTAACCCTAAGAGAACACTAACCCAAACCCTAACCCACACCCTAAGAGAACCCTAAACCTAACCCTAACCCTAACGCTAACCCTAACCCTAACCCTAACCCTAACCCTAACCCTAACCCTAACCCTAACCCTAACCCTAACCCTAACCCTAACCCTAACCCTAACCGTAACCCTAACCCTAACCCTAACCCAAACCCTAACCCAAACGTTAACCCTAACCCTAACCCTAAACTAACCCTAACCCTAACCTTAACCCTAACCCTAACCCTAACCCTTACCCTAACCCTAACCCTTACCCTAACCCTAACCCTAAGAGAAACCTAACAGTAAACCCTAACCCTATCGCTAATCCTTAACCTAACCCTAAAACTAACCCTAACCCTAAACCTAAACCAAACCCTTACCCTAACCCTAACCCTAACCGCAACCCTAACCCTAACCCTAACCCTAACCCTAACCCTAACCCTAACCCTAACCCTAAGAGAATACTAACCCTAACCCTAACCCAAACCCCAACCCTAACCCTCACCCTATCCCTAACCCTAACCCTAACCCTAACCCTAACCCTAAGAGAATACTAACCCTAACCGTAACCCTAACCCCAACCCTAACCCTAATCCTAACCCTAAACCTAACGCTAACCCTAACCCTAACCCTAACCCTAACCCTAACCTTAACCCTAACCCTAAGAGAACACTAAACCAAACCCTAACCCTAACCCTAACCCTAAGAGAACCCTAACACTAACCCTAACGCTAATCCTAAACCTAACCCTAAAACTAACCCGAACCCTAACCCTAAACCTAACCTAAACCCTAACCATAAGAGAACACTAACCCTAACCCTACCCCTAACCCTAACCCTAACCGTAAACCTAACCCTAGCCCTAACCCTAACCCTAACCCTAACCCTATCCCTAACCCTAACCCTAACCCTAACCCTAATAGAACAGTATTCCTAAACCTAACCTAACCATAAAATAAACCTAACCCTAACCCTAACCATAACCCTATCTCTAAGAGAACCCTAACCCTAACCATAAGAGAACGCTAACCGTAACCGTAACCCTAACAATAACCCTAACCCTAACCCTAAAAGAACACTAACCCTAACCCTAACCCTAAACATAACCCTAACCCTAACCTTAACCCTAAACCTAACCCTAACCCTAAACCTAATCCTAACGCTAACCGTAACGCTAACCATAACCCTAACCCTAACCCTAACCCTAAGCCTAAGAGAACACTAACACTAACCCTAACCCTAATCCTAACCCTAAACCTAACCCTAACCCTAACCCTATCCCTAACCGTAACCCTAACCATAAGAGAACACTAACCCTAACCCTACCCCTAACCCTAACCCTAACCGTAAACCTAACCCTAGCCCTAACCCTAACCCTAACCCTAACCCTAACCCTAACAGAATACTAACCCTAACCCTAACCCTAACCCTAACCCCAACCCTAACCCTAACCCTAACCCTAAACATAACCCTAACCCTAACCCTAACCCTAACCCTAACCCTAACCCTAACCTTAAACCTAACCCTAACCCTAACCCTAACCCTAACCCTAACCCTAACCTTAACCCTAACCCTAAGAGAACACTAACCCAAACCCTAACCCACACCCTAAGAGAACCCTAAACCTAACCCTACCCCTAACCCTAACCCTAACCCTAACCCTAACCCTAACCCTAACCCTAACCTTAACCCTAACCCTAACCCTAACCCTAACCCTAACCCTAACCCTAACACTAACCCTAACCCTAAGCCTATCCATAACCCTAACTGTAACCCTAACCCTAACCCTAACCCTAACCCTAACCCTAACCCTAACCCTAACCCTAAACCTAAACGTAAGTGATCACTAACCCTAACCCTAACCCTAACCCTAACCCTAACCCTAACTCTAACCCTAACCCTAACCCTATCTCTAAGAGAACCCTAACCCTAACCATAAAAGAACCCTAACCGTAACCGTAACCCTAACAATAACCCTAACCCTAACCCTAAGAGAACACTAACCCTAACCCTAACCCTAAACATAACCCTAACCCTAACCTTAACCCTAAACCTAACCCTAACCCTAACACTAACCCTAACGCTAACCGTAACGCTAACCATAACCCTAACCCTAACCCTAACCCTAAGCCTAAGAGAAGACTAACACTAACCCTAACCCTAATCCTAACCCTAAACCTAACCCTAACCCTAACCCTATCCCTAACCGTAACCGTAACCATAAGAGAACACTAACCCTAACCCTAACCGTAAGAGAACACTAACCCTAACCCTAACCCTAACCCTAAGCCTAACCCTAACCCTAACCCTAACCCTAACCCTAACCCTAACCCTAACCCTAACCCTAAGAGAATACTAACCCTAACCCTAACCCAAACCCCAACCCTAACCCTCACCCTATCCCTAACCCTAACCCTAACCCTAACCCCAACCCTAACCCTAACCCTAACCCTAAGAGAATACTAACCGTAACCGTAACCCTAACCCCAACCCTAACCCTAACCCTAACCCTAAACCTAACCCTAACCCTATCCCTAACCCTAACATTAACCCTAACCCTAACCCTAACCCTAACCCTAACCCTAACCCTAAGAGAACACTAATCCTAACCCTAACCCTAACCCTAAGAGAACCCTAACCCTAATCCTAACCCTTACCTAACCCTAACCATAACCCTAACACTAACTCTAAGCCTAAGAAAACACTAACCGTAACCCTAACCCTAACCCTAACCCCAAACCTAACCCTAACCCTAAGCCTATCCATAACCCTAACTCTAACCCTAAGAGAACACTAACCCTAACCCTAACCCTAACCCTAACCCTAACCCTAAGAGAACCCTAACCCTAACCCTAACCCTAACCCTAACCCTAACCCTAACCCTAACCCTAACCCTAACCCTAACCCTAACCCTAACCCTTACAAGAGAACACTAACCCTAACCCTAACCCTAACCCTAACCCTTAGCCTAAACCTAACCCTAACCCTAACCCTAACCCTAAGAGAACCCTAACCCTAAAATGAAGCCTAACCCTAATTGAAACCCTTTCCCTTAATCTATCCCTAACCCTAACCCTAACCGTAAATCTAAGAGAACACTAACACTAACCCTAACACAAACCTTGATCCTAACCCTAAACCTAACCCTAACCCTAACCCTAACCCTAACCCTAACCCTAACCCTAACCCTAACCCTAACCCTAACCCTAACCCTAACCCTAACCTAATCCTAAACATAACCATAACCCTAACCCTAACCCTAAGCCAAAGAGAACCCTAACCCTAACCCTAACCCTAACCCTAACCCTAACCCTAAACCTAGCCCTAACCCTAACCCTAACCCTAACCCTAACCCTAACCCTAAACCTAAACCTAATCCTAATCCTAACCCTAACCCTAACCCTAACCCCAACCCTAACCCTAACCCTAAGAGAACACTAACCCTAAACTTATCCCTAAACCTAACCCTAACCCAAACCCTAATCCTTACCCTAATAGAACACTAACCTTAACATAACCCTAACCCTAACCCTAACCCTAACCCTAAACCTAACCCTAACCCTAACCCTAACCCTAACCCTAACCCTAACCCTAACCCTAAAACCTAACCCTAACCATAACCCTAACCCTAACCCTAACCCTAACACTAACCCTAAGCCTAACCCTAAGAGAACACTAACCCTAACCCTAACCCAAAACTTAACCCTGACCCTAACCCTAACCCTAACCCTAACCCTACCCCTAACCCTAACCCTAACCCTATCACTAACCCTAACCATACCCTAAGAGAACATTAATCCCAACCCTAACCCTAACCCTAATCCTCACCCTAACCCTAACCCTAACCCTAAGAGAACCCTAACCCTAACCCTAACCCTAACCCTAAGAGAACACTAACCCTAACCCTAACCCTAACCCTAACACTAACCCTAAGAGAACCCTAACCCTAACCCTAACCCTAACCCTAACCCTAACCCTAACCCTAACCCTAACCCTTACAAGAGAACACTAACCCTAACCCTAACCCTAACCCTAACCCTTAGCCTAAACCTAACCCTAACCCTAACCCTAACCCTAAGAGAACCCTAACCCTAAAACGAAGCCTAACCCTAATTGAAACCCTTTCCCTTAATCTATCCCTAACCCTAACCCTAACCGTAAATCTAAGAGAACACTAACACTAACCCTAACACAAAACTTGATCCTAACCCTAACCCTAACCCTAACCCTAACCCTAACCCTAACCCTAACCCTAACCCTAACCTTAACCCTAACCCTAACCCTAACCCTAACCCTAACCCTAACCCTAACCCTAACCCTAACCCTAACCCTAAGCCTATCCATA
>NW_028137068.1:2500-5000 GCF_965140915.1 Aythya marila | reverse complement strand
AGAGAATACTAACCCTAACCGTAACCCTAACCCCAACCCTAACCCTAACCCTAACCCTAAACCTAACCCTAACCCTAACCCTAACCCTAACCCTAACCCTAACCCTAACCCTAACCCTAACCCTAACCCTAAGAGAACACTAACCCTAACCCTAACCCTAACCCTAAGAGAACCCTAACCCTAATCCTAACTTTTACCTAACCCTAACCATAACCCTAACACTAACACTAAGCCTAAGAGAACACTAACCGTAACCCTAACCCTAACCCTAACCCCAAACCTAACCCTAACCCTAAGCCTATCCATAACCCTAACTCTAACCCTAACCCTAACCCTAACCCTAACCCTAACCCTAACCCTAACCCTAACCCTAACCCTAACCATAAACGTAAACGTAAGTGATCACTAACCCTAACCCTAACCCTAACCCTAACCCTAACCCTAACCCTAACCCTAACCCTAATAGAACAGTAATCATAAACCTAACCTAACCATAAAATAACACTAACCCTAAACCTAACCCTAACCCTATCTCTAAGAGAACACTAACCCTAACCATAAGAGAACCCTAACCGTAACCGTAACCCTAACAATAACCCTAAACCCTAACCCTAAGAGAACACTAACCCTAACCCTAACCCTAAACATAACCCTAACCCTAACCTTAACCCTAAACCTAACCCTAACCCTAACACTAACCCTAACGCTAACCGTAACGCTAACCATAACCCTAACCCTAACCCTAACCCTAAGCCTAAGAGAAGACTAACACTAACCCTAACCCTAATCCTAACCCTAAACCTAACCCTAACCCTAACCCTATCCCTAACCGTAACCGTAACCATAAGAGAACACTAACCCTAACCCTAACCGTAAGAGAACACTAACCCTAACCCTAACCCTAACCCTAACCCTAACCCTAACCCTAACCCTAACCCTAACCCTAACCCTCACCCTATCCCTAACCCTAACCCTAACCCTAACCCTAACCCCAACCCTAACCCTAACCCTAACCCTAAGAGAATACTAACCGTAACCGTAACCCTAACCCCAACCCTAACCCTAACCCTAACCCTAAACCTAACCCTAACCCTAACCCTAACCCTAACCCTAACCCTAACCCTAACCCTAACCCTAACCCTAACCCTAACCCTAACCCTAAGAGAACACTAATCCTAACCCTAACCCTAACCCTAAGAGAACCCTAACCCTAATCCTAACTCTTACCTAACCCTAACCATAACCTAACACTAACTCTAAGCCTAAGAAAACACTAACCGTAACCCTAACCCTAACCCTAAGCCCAAACCTAACCCTAACCCTAAGCCTATCCATAACCCTAACTCTAACCCTAAGAGAACACTAACCCTAACCCTAACCCTAACCCTAACCCTAAGAGAACCCTAAACCTAACCCTAACCCTAACCCTAACCCTAACCCTAACCCTAACCCTAACCCTAACCCTAACCCTAACCCTAACCCTTACAAGAGAACACTAACCCTAACCCTAACCCTAACCCTAACCCTTAGCCTAAACCTAACCCTAACCCTAACCCTAACCCTACGAGAACCCTAACCCTTACACGAAGCCTAACCCTAATTGAAACCCTTTCCCTTAATCTATCCCTAACCCTAACCCTAACCGTAAATCTAAGAGAACACTAAAACTAACCCTAACACAAAACTTGATCCTAACCCTAAACCTAACCCTAACCCTAACCCTAACTCTAATCCTAAATCTAACCCTAATCCTAACCCTAACCCTAACCCTAACCCTAACCCTAAGAGAACAGTAATCCTAAACCTAACCTAACCATAAAACTAACCCTAACCCTAACCCTAACCCTAACCCTATCTCTAAGAGAACCCTAACCCTAACCATAAGAGAACCCTACCCGTAACCGGAAACCTAACACTAACCCTTACCCTAACCCTAACCCTAACCCTAACCTTAACCCTAAACCTAATAGAACACTAACCCTAACTCTAACCCTAACCCTAATCCTAAACCTAACCCTAAACATAACCCTAACCCTAACCCTAACAGAACATTAACCCAAACCCTAAACCTAAGAGAACCCTAACCCTAACATTAACCCTAACCCTAACCTTAACCCTAAACCTAAGAGAACACTAACCCTAACCCTAACCCCTAACCCTAACCCTAACCCTAACCCTAACCCTAACCCTAACCCTAACCCTAACCCTAACCTAATCCTAAACATAACCCTAACCCTAACCCTAACCCTAAGCCAAAGAGAACCCTAACCCTAACCCTAACCCTAACCCTAACCCTAACCCTAACCCTAAACCTAACCCTAACCCTAACCCTAACCCTAACCCTAACCCTAACCCTAACCCTAAACCTAAACCTAAAAAACCTAATCCTAACCCTAACCCTAACCCTAACCCCAGCCCTAACCCTAACCCTAAGAGAACACTAACCCTAAACTTATCCCTAAACCTAACCCTAACCCAAACCCTAATCCTTACCCTAATA